>NC_092337.1:26237500-26487500 GCF_046630445.1 Rutidosis leptorrhynchoides
AGTAATATTAGTTTCAAAAAACTCAGGACTAACATCAGTACGGTTGGGGAGATTATTGTTGGTGGTACTGTCATGTGGTGTAGTACTATGAGTCACTTCTTCAGAAGATGGTAAATTTAGCCAACTCACAGTGTCACTAGAATCTGACTCCCCCTGACTTGTGTATTGGGTATAAAAATATTTAGTTTCTAAAAAATCACAGTTCATGAAAGTGAACATATGTTTCCTTTTTAGACTATAACACCTGTATCCCTTTTGATTAATCCCATAGCCAACAAAGACACATTTTTCAGCACAAGGGTCGAGTTTAGTTCTTTCCCTTTTGGGAATGTGAACAAAAACAGTGCATCCAAAGATTCTAGGTTTGAGAGTAAGATTTGAGGGGGGGTTATAAAATTTTGCTAGGGTTTCAAGAGGATTTTTAAACTATAAAGCTCTTGTTGGAAGTCTATTTATAAGGTAAGTAGCAGTAGCAAGGGCTTCGGGCCAAAAAGACTTCGGAACATTAGACTCAATCATTAAAGTCCGTGTTATTTCTAAAAGGATCCAGTTTTTCCTTTCGGAAACCCCATTTTGTTGGGGAGTGTGGGGATATGTAGTTTGATGGATAATCCTTGTTGTTTCACAAAAAAGTTTCATTTGAGTGTTGACAAATTCTCCACCATTATCGGATCTTAGAATTTGTATTTTACTATTGAATTGAGTTTCAATCATTGCATAAAAGTTTGTGAATTTATCAAATACTTCAGATTTGCTTGTTAAAAAATATGTCCACGTTATACGTGTACAATCATCAATAAATAGTACGAAATATCGAAAGTTATGTCCCCCATTAACCTTTGGGGGTCCCTATACATCAGAATGGATTAAAACAAAAGGACGATCTGATTTTGTATTACTAGGTTTAAAAGAACTCTGATGACTCTTAGCTAAAATACAGGTTTCACAATCAATAGCTTTATTTGACGGAAAAAGACTTGGAAATAAAATTTTTAAATATCCAGCAGACGGATGACCAAGACGGATGACCAAGACGTCTATGCCACAACCAGGCTTGTCTATCTTGACTTCTGTGTGATAACATGATTGTACCATCTTGAGTCACTTCATCCACATAGTATAACCCATCCCGTTCAGTACCACGACCAACAATCTTCCTGGTCCTGATGTCCTGCAAGATGCAGAACGTTGGGTGTAATAAAACGGTACAATTAAGTTCTTTGGTCACATGACTAACGGACAATAATTTATGTGAAAGAGCGGAAACATATAAACAATTTTTTAATTTCAAGGTAGGGGATATTTCTATTGTTCCTCCTCCTTTGACTTGAACAGTCCCACCATTCGCAGTTTTAATCTTAGTTTTATTTGGTTTTGACTCAAAATAAATATCTTGTTTATCAAATGTCATGGTGTCGGTAGCACCACAATCAATAATCCACTCTTTTGTCTTTGTATTATTCGAAACAACATTTGTATAAGCAATATCTTTATTTAAATTCAAAAAGGACGTGTTTTGTAAATGTTTCTGAAGTTTGGGTTTATTTCCAACATAATAGGACTGTTCAAGACATTTTTCTCTTTTAATGGGTTGATTTTGTACATTTGTGTCAACCAGTGGGTTAACTTTATTTAGGCAGTCAACAGGGGGGTTTTATAAATAATAGAAATAGGTGGGGGGTCAGTTTGTAAAGATTGGTATCTGTTTGGGGTTAAAATGTCTAACCCAAACCCACCCTCTTTCCCGATCGATTTACAGTGATTGGGTTTGGGTGTAAACCCTAACCCTAATTTACCTCCACCTATTGATGATGATGGTTGTTCTGTAGCAATCAGGCCGAATCCTCCTTGTGCAGTGACGGTGGCTCCAGATTAGTTGATCTCATGATTGCCTTTGGCTGCTGCCGTTGTTGTTGCCATCGCCACTTTTCCCTTTTTGTGACCATCATTCCACCACTCAGGGTACCCGACGATCTTGAAGCACTGCTCTTTTGTGTGGCGTTTCATCCCACACTCAGTGCATTTAAGGTTGTCTTTATCCTTTGTTGATGGATATTCAGATCGGCGTTGATTTCTTGATACGAGGCCATGGCCATCTTAATCCTTGTGTTTAGATGATGGGGCTAACAATCCAGATGCGATACCAGAATGATTGGTATTTTCAATTTTGTTGCTAAATATATTCTGGTGAGCATTTTCTTTCCTAATTGCGGCATATGCCCTTTCAACAGTTGGTAAAGGTTCAATTCATAACAATTCTCTTTTTATGTTATCGTGTTTGTGATCGCGAGCATTCAAAAATTGGAAAAGTTTTTGCTCTGATCTAATGTTATATTTGATGATATCACATGGGTGTTCCATGGGATTGGGATCTCTCATCTCAGTCTCCCCCCAAATACCCTGCAGTTTTAACCATAGTTCTTCAATGGACTTACCTTCCTGCTTGATATTGTTTGCTTTGACGTGTAGGTCAAATGTTTGTAGCTTGTCTTTGCCGGAACTGTAAGTGGTGACAAGTGCATTCCACAATGATTTTGCAGTGGGGAATTGAGTAAGATTGCTTGCAATTTGAGGTTCAATATTTTGAATTACCCGTGAAAAAACAACAAGGTCTTCCTGATTCCATTTCTGATTATTAATTGCTGGAGGATCTTCTGTGAGATGATTAAGGAGGGCCTCAGATTTACCTCCGATGGCAACCTTAATCATTCTGGACCAATGAAAAGTTAGAATTGTTAAGGTTCACACAAATTTTCAGAGAACCAGGTAACCTTTGAGATTGGTTTTCATTGTTGGTTTGTAGTAATCTTGCCAATTGGCTGGTCAATTCTGTAATGAGTTGGTTATTTGGGTTTTGGCTATCGTCTGCTCCAGACATGGTGGCCAAAAAAACAAAAAAGAACAAGGTAAATGAAGAGAAAAACAGGTTGCTATGATCTAGATCAGCAGTCCTACTCTGATGCCATGATTTCGAATGTAAATAACAAGTATTGATCGTTTTATTTGTAATAGAATAAAACTTGAATTGATACATTGTGATTTACAAATGATCTCTTTATATACAAGAGATTTACAACGGTTATATGGCTAATACATGAAACAATCTCCTAAGTAAGGAAATATAGATGTAGATTGATGTAGCCTGCTGTCACTTGAGGGAAATGATGAGCTGGATCTGATCCCCTAAAACTATAATTTTTATTTTTATTTCTAATAGTGTGGGGGGCGTTTATGGTGTTATCTATAAGAAAAGAATGGAAAAAAAGGTGTAAAGACGGAAATGCTTGTAGTACTATTTATCATTTTTGTCTATTAGTTAACATAATAATAAGAAAACGATGATGTGACGTTGATGTAGCAGTTAGTCTTGTTAGTCTTGGTGATGAGGTTTGTCTAGTTGAATGTACTCTCAGAACAAGAATAATTTACCCATATAATTGTGAATTAGGCAGCATAATTAACAAGATTTCTTAAATATATTTTTTTTAAAATAAGTAAAATATTTACAACCTTCAAAGCCACAGTCGTGGGACATAATTCACATTGTTTGACCAAGATTATTCGTCCGTACAAAATTTGAGTGGATACAATTTTAAATTATTTACCGTCTCGTTTTAACGAAATTATTATCCAAATAAAAAACTTTGACCGTCAATCAACTCTATGGTCTCTTACCTACAACAATAAAATCAGTTAGTAGATAGATATGTACGTAATATATAGTTCTACTTTCTCATATTTTTACATACCAAAAAGTCGTTCTCTTTGTTCCCACTTCTCAACCAATTACATTGTGTCAAGTAACTTAAAAGGTGACCATGTCCGATTCTTGAACATGCACTTGATCACCTTTTTCTTTTTACATCATATCCTTTTTTATCACCAAGCTAGCTTTTTGATCCTTCGTGGCTAAAGCCTAAAGATCCTCATTGTATGATTGTATCTTCACCTTCTACACAACTTTATTATTATTATATCCTACATACCAATTACATAAAAATAAATAAACTTGTTTTAGTTAGCAGGGAGCAAAGTACACTTCCGACTTTAGCTACTATACCAAGTATAAAAATTATTAATAAAAATTACAATATATTATGAAATTTCACGCGTTGAACTATTCAAAGTGGGGAACACGATGGCTTAACATGCATATTTCTCAATTTCATACGAGTATATTATTGTAGTTGGTAGAATAATTTCAACTAATGTTTTAAATTTAATTCACTAATAAATAAATTAATGTTAAAGTCTTAAACGTCATTAAAATATGCGAGAATTTCAAATATATAAAGGATGAGAGGATTCCTCAAATAACACAAATCAAATCCCACTTCTACAAGAATGGGAACAACGGGAAAAATGTCCTCAATGGCCACCATTGTAATCACTCTTGTAATGCTTATGATCTCTTTAACATTGCCGTCAATGACCACCGCCACCTACCAATACTCATCTCCACCACCACCTCCTCCAAAGAGATCTCCGCCACCACCACCTAAACATCATTACATTTACAAGTCGCCACCACCACCAGTTTACAAATCACCACCACCCCCGGTCTATAAGTCACCACCTCCTCCCGTCCACAAGTCATCACCACCCCCAGTCTACCACTCACCTCCTCTTCCATACCACAAATCGCCACCACCCCCAGTCTATAAGTCACCACCTCCTCCATATCACAAGTCACCACCACCACCAGTCTACCACTCACCACCTCCTCCATACCACAAATCACCACCACCTCCAGTCTACCAGTCACCACCTCCTCCATACCACAAGTCACCACCGCCTGCAGTTTACCACTCACCACCTCCTCCATACCACAAATCACCACCACTCCCAGTCTACCACTCAACACCTCCTCCATACTACAAGTCACCACCTCCCCCAATCTACCACTCACCACCTCCTCCATACCACAAGTCACCACCGCCCCCAGTTTACCACTCACCACCTCCTCCATACCACAAATCACCACCACTCCCAGTCTACCACTCACCACCTCCTCCATACCACAAGTCACCACCACCCCCAGTCTACCACTCACCACCACCTCCATACCACAAATCACCACCACCGCCAGTCTACCACTCATCACCTCCTCCAGTCTACCACTCACCACCTCCTCCATACCATAAGTCATCTCCACCTCCAGTCTATCACTCACCACCTCCTCCATACCACAAATCACCACCTCTACCAGTTCACAAGTCCCCACCACCACATTACATTTACAGCTCACCACCTCCTCCTTACCACTAAGGTGTGACTAGTTACCATCTTTTTTTAAGCTACGTATGAGATATCATGCATGAAATTTAATTCTTTGAATTACTGAATAATTTGTGAATTGAAATTGTATATTTGCATTTGACTAATTAATTAATTTACTCATTATTTTGTCATTAATTGATTACTTCGTTCCATTATTGTAGGAGTTAAAGAACTACGGAGTACAAGTTAAAGTATTGAGATTATATTACGGACCTTTCGCTAAGAATAAACATGCAGGACAAAGATGGTTCAAAATTATATGGAAATGGCTTTTATTTTGATTCATGTATTCAATAAGTATTTGTTTTACTGTTTGCTTTTGTTGATAATAAAGAAATATAGAGCAATAAATTGTTCTTCTACGTACTTCAAGTTCTTACTTGGGTCCCACAAGAAGTGTCCCACTCTGACTTTTTTCGGTCTTCGTTATTCAATTTTGACATTAAATATTTTTGTTGGTATTATATAATATTTGATAAAAATTATATCAATGAAAATACAATTAAAACTCAATCCATTCATATAATTTTCATCAAATATCATATAACACGAACATAAATATTTATAGTTAAAGTTGACAAATAAAAACTGTCAAAAGTCAAAGTAGATATTTCTAGTGGAACGGATATAGTAGTAATAACTTCAAATATAAACTATCTATAGCAATATATTGTTCTTGTATGTATTTCAAATCTAATCTACTAAGGGAGTCCTCGGCCTTCTGATCGTTAGCCAGAGACTCCTTGCTATTCCTCCTATCCAATTTTTTCCGAACGAGGCAAAATCCGATAAACTTTTATCAACATCTCCAAAACATGCGGCATCAATATCAATTGAACCCTCGTGAACAATCGCATATATTAGTGGAAATTGATGTCTTTAATGAGGACTGAGAGAGTACTCATTCCTCTCCTTAATTTCATTTAATATTCAACTAGTTTATAACCCGCGACTTCGCGAATTTTTAAAATAAGAAGATATAAAACTTTTTAATGATGTAAAAATATGTATTTAAATACACAATCATTCGTAACTAAAATATAAGGTAAGTATGAAATGATACAAAGCGTTAATGTTAAAAAGGGACTTTTATAGTAAACCAAAAAAAACTGAGCAAGTACAAAACAAACTTTTTAACCATATAATTGTATTACTAAATATTTCGTACATAGACATCTAATCATAAACTGCAGTACTTAATTTGAGACGGCTTACTTCCAACACACTAAAATGCTTCATCATCAAAGTTACTGCCACGAAGTAGAGCTTCTTACGGGTTCAGGTTCTTGGAGAACTTGATTGTGCAAAGATCAACATCACTACCTTTTCTATACAGGTTGGTTAACATGCAACTCATCTACAAACACGTTTACTGAATGAAATGTGAAGAATTTACATTTTTTTATGAGCTTGTAAGACCCGTTGAAGTCCCGAGGGAAGGGCTATAAGTAGGCCGTTTGCTATTGCTATAAGGTCTACTCGCCTTTATACGGCTTGGCTTCGCTATCGCTTCTATGTAGTGTAGTGGTCGACCTAAAAAGTCGTATTCCTGCCATGCCTATTATCCAGTGCTAGAAGCTTCGTCAGAAGCAAGCAAGACGAGGCAGCCTGTGAGGGATTCATTCAGTATCAATAAGGGAGGGGGGGCTCTAAATCAGCTTAGGGCTGGCAGGCACTTAGGGTGAGCAAAAGGGGTCAATATGTAGTCTCAAAGCAATTGTGGGAAAGCACCTGGGGTGTGCGTCTGCAGCTGAAAGACCAATACAACAACTGCCTTTGATGCTGGTTGTGGGTCATATCTCTACAATATATAAGGGATTTTGAATAGTATAATGATAAAACTAACACTTGTAGCAACTGAGAAAACAACATGCATTCAAGAGAACAACGAAGAATGAGAACATGCTAAGGTTTTAGGTGGGTTTGGAATCAAACCATATACTTACAAATGGTTGATTATGGATTTTATTTGTATATAAAAGACTTGAACAACTATGATATAATATGAAAAAATAAGTTAAACTATTAATTATGATAAATTCTTAACTTTTATAACTTCCTAATGTTTATACAGTAAATTAATGTGTTTTCATTTTTGAATTTGATACTCTCACATTAAAATAAAATGGGCAAGAAGTACGTCATACAAACCATCTCAACCCGTCCATTTTGCCACTTATATATATATATGCAAGGTTGGAGAATTCGGATCTCGGGGAGATCTCGTTTGGACTTTTTTAGGGAGATCTCGGCATCTCGGAATAATCTCGGGGAGATCTCGGACGTTGACTTACTTTGACTTTATAGTTTTTTTAATAAAAATATAGATAATAACATAAATATATGTATATTTATATACGTTTTTACGAGATTTTACAAAAAATATCCGAGAAATGGGCGAGAAAATCTTAGAAATTACGAATTTTACCAGAAAATCTTACAAATTAGAGAGAAAATCCGAGAAATCGTGGCTTTGACTAAGTTTGACCCCGTTGACCGAGAAGTCTAGGAAGATGAACATCTCGTCTCGGTTGCCTTCTAAAAACGAGATCTCAGGGGAGATCTCGGGGAGATCTCTGGAGATTTACAACATTGTATATATCTAATCAAGTATACCTGCTGTCATCGTGCCATCTATTTGCAGTCCATTGGAAGAGTAGCTGCACATACGGTCAGTTCAAATTATGTTAACCAAGTTAGCTGAAGACTTACAATTACATTAGTTAAACTGACCTATTTTAAACTGACCCCGTTCCATCAACACAATATTATATAGAAGAAAATACGACTTGGACTTTTAAACTGACCTATTCGAGATTGAATTATACTCAAATTGACTTGTTCAAATCCAGATGGGTTAACTGGAGACAATAGACGAAATACGTACTCGAAACGTGATAAATAACATAAGCAGCAGACTCTCCTTTCTTTCCATCTGAAGTAGCGTTTTTTATTATCGATTGCATCAAAAATCAAAGAGTAGTATTAGAGTCGAAACAAAAACCCACAATGAATAATCCGTATTAAAAAAGTAAAACAAATAAATTGTTAAAAGTAAAAGGGGGATGATTCTCACACACTGTTTTTTGATCCTCACACACCAATTTACTTGAACTCCTTCCTAATAATAGGGTAAAAGGGTGTGTGAGGATCAAAAAACAGTGTGTGAGAATCATTCCTCAAAGTAAAACAATAACACAACTATCCAAATTAAAAAAGTAAAACAAATAAATTGTTAAAAGAGCGAATCACCAGTTTTGTAAAAACGCTTACCATGGTTGGTGTGATGACCCGGAAAATTTCGACTTATTTAAACCAATTCTCTATATGATTTAATATTTTCGTCATGATAAGCAATGAATTTTGACAAGTTTTAAAACTTTTGTAAATGAGATTTTATATAACGGTTGATCACCATGTTTGTCCGACGATTCACGAATGTCATAACTTGTGATAATTATATAATTGTATATATATATATATATATATATATATATATATATATATATATATATATATATATATATATATATATATATATACGGAAACATGCTAATAATATTTATATACGAAATGATAAAAATTTACTATTGAATGATGCAATTTCAAATTAAAATTTTTTACGTATATAATCGTTTTATTTTTGTGATGTAATTTTTTTTATTTATAAGAAGAAACGCAATTAAATCAAAGATATACAAGCCATAAAGCACAACGTACAACAATGTAACTTAAATAGTTGAATCGAAATTTATTTATTTACTATTCATATGAATAGTAAATGAAACGAAATTAATTAATTTACTATTCACATGAAAGCGACATGATAGAAATTATTAATTATAAGTTACATAACATACCCCTGAAGTATTTAATAAATACGACTTTTTAAAATATTAAAATTCATTCATTCGATTGAATTAAATGAATTTTGTGATTTACTGGGGCACGGAATGATCAACAGACTAGTACGTACACTCTACATCAAACGTATATAGTAATTTTATAAATAAATGGATCTTTTTACAACTAGTTTTATAAAAGCTTAAGACCAAAATAAACATATGTATTCAATTATAAAAAGTGGATTTCTTTTTATTTATACTTTTACCCGTCAATTATTAGCAACAGAGTACGAAATACCGGTCCGTGAAAACTGTCGGTAGAAATGACAAAACATGGGCGGCTTTTAAATCCCACGTTTGATTCTATATTATTATTATATTATTACTTTATTACTTTATTATATTATTATATTATATAATATTATTATATTATTATATTTATTCTATATATATCGATCGAATTCGATTTCTGGTTCATCCATTTTCATTTCTATCAATCTCGATATATATATCTCTCTCTCTCTATATATATATATTTTGATAAACGTTTTGGATGAAATAACTGAAATCTTGTGATCCACCTTTATATACAGAGTATGCGCAATATTAAGACTATGAACTCACCAACCTTTGTGTTGACACTTTTAAGCATGTTTATTCTCAGGTTCCTAGAAGTCTTCCGCTGTTTGCTTATACGTTATACAAGCTATGTGCATGGAGTCATACATGCTTTATTCGAGAAAACTTTGCATTCACAAAATCATCACCATTTATCTTATTTTCACTGTATTGTCAACGGATGTATTATTGTAAACTATTATTTACGGTGATTGTCTATATCTAGAAATCATCAGATGTCAAAAACCTTGGAATTAGATATTCATTTATGGTGTGCCTTTTCAAAAGAATGAAATGTTTACAAAACGTATCATGTAGAGGTCAAAACCTCACTATGAAATCAATGAATAACGTATCGCGTCAATAGCGATTTTGGCGGGTCGTTACAGTTGGTATCCGAGCTTGAGGTCATAGGGAACCAGAATATGCATTAGTGTGTTTAACTGGTAATTGCTAGGATGCATTAGTGAGTTTGGACTATGACCGTATTTGTTTTTACCGATTTTTGCTTATCATTTCTTGTCGAAAATTAATTGCTTATCATTCTTAAGTCTAGACACGTTTTGCATAGATAGGGTACAGACGAATTCATATCTTAGCATATCTGTTACTGTAAACTTTGTCTGACATCTTTCGAAGATTCCTCCGTAATTTATGGGATTTTGGTATTATATATACATATGTAAATTATGTATTGAAGAATACCAATCTAAATCCTATAATCTATTTCATATCAAAAATCATTTCCCTGAATTCAAATTCCCTAGATTTCGATAGCTCTTCCGATATGGAATTCTACCTGAACTCCGAAAGCAGTGTGACAGGAATGGATCAACCAATCAGCCATCACCTATTCTGGATGAATTGGGGATGGGTTCGTAGTCTACTTAATCATTGGAGACAAGAAGAAGGTGATCCCTTCCATCCACCAAATTGCCCTATTGGCGAAGAACCTGAAGCGCTTACCGGCGAACCAGTCCGTAACACCATTTTCACCCTCATTTCCAGAATAGCTCGCAACGATTACATAATATATACTATTCTAAATCTTATTCATCCGCTTGTCCGAACCGCCAATCATCCCGGTGTAATAGAAGAAGTCAACGAGCTTCGCGCTCGAGTAGTGGCTTTAGAGAGTATGATGCGCAACTTGCAGGCATCGCAAGCAACACCAGCATCAACAGTACCACCATCATCAACACCAACAGTACCATTACCACCACCACCAACAACCGCATCGCAAACCTCGACTTCACAACAAACGATGAAGTATTAATTCATAACTTCATCGAAGAAATATCCTGCAGAGAATATGTAGTTTCTAAAAGTTTTAGAGATTACTTATTCTAGTTCTAACCGTAAATCAGATGAGTAGATGGATAGAGATGATAGAGGAAACCCTGACAGGAATGGTACACGATTTACAAGCTAGACTTGTTATACAAGCAGCATCAATAGTACCGTCAGCATCACCATCACGTCAGTACCGTCAGCATCGTCAGCACCAGCAGCACCTATAACATCACAAGCTCCGCCAGTTCGATAATCACCATCATCATCACAAATCAACAACGCGTATATTGTATCAACGAGTTATGAAGTATTAACTCATTTCCCTTGAAGAAATTATATGTGTGTGTATATATATATATATATATATATATATATATATATATATATATATATATATATATATATATGAATTTTGAAATCAAAATAAATCTTTTCGTACTAAGCTATTACGTGTGAATCTTAAATGGTAGGTATTACTCGGTTAGTTCATGTTACTAATATGCTATGATGTACATTTTTCGTTAATGACTTAACAATCGTTAACTATAATCTCTGCTTCGACTTAATATATTCCATTTCATAATAAATCAAGTGTATTATTCAAATACATGTTTGATTTTACACTTTCATTTTCGATGTACTTGAAACTTTCCAGAAAACATCATTCGTACCTTGCGAAACTCACAAGAATTCCACGAGCACCAACATCATTCACCGAGGAATATCAATAAGAATAGATAATGAAGTATTGATTACATTAGTGAATACTCCTCGAAGATTATGTAATATCTAATGTTTTAGAGATTATTCATTTCTAGTTCCAGCCGAAAATCAAATGAGTTTAATAGTATATTAACTCATTAAATCTGTATTACATCTGAAGAAAATATACATATATATATTTTCATGAAGACTGTAATAGAAAATCTCTTGTACAATATATTACTTGTGAAATTTTTTAACGGGTAGGTAATGCCCGAGAAATATTTAAGTCACAATTAAATATATTACACTGTACATTCTTCAATTTTGATTCAAAAATCATTAACTATACTCACTACATTCACAGCGATATACATTCTTCCATAAGAATCATAACAACCATTTTCATACAAATTCGATTACACATTCTGATTTTTGACAGATCAGAATCCGAGTCAAGATTTAACAAAAGATATCACTCTTAGATTTTCACATCTTACAAAACCATACTTTGAATTCAAAACTGTGCTAGATCCTTTGACATTATTATTACCGAAAATAACTTTGTGATTCCTTTTCAAAGTAGTCAGTTTTGTCACACCTCCGGCAAATCAACTTCGATTTTTCATTCGAATAAGCCTTATTATAACTTTAATATATACGTTTGCCCCTTCGTCATCGTTATCGGGGAACCTTTTATATCCCGCCACATTAGCAGTAAACTTACCATCAACTTCATTGATATTTAACTTAAATCTCTCCGAAAAATCACTATATGTATTCATTGAAACCCTATCATGTACTCATCTGCATCTTGTAACAGTAATTGCCATACCAAAAAGCTTCAATCATTATTCTCGCATTTCGCAGCGATTCTACGTCAACAGTTATATATATACATATAACATCTATCTCCAAGACTTACGTACTTCAAATTGTGAATTTTTGAAAAGCACCCCAAACTACGAATTAGTTCTCCGAATTTTGAAAAATGCTGATGAAGCAGCAAAAACTGTAAACGACCTTAACAGTCGAAATTTTAATGATAAAGAGTAGTGCGTTGAAAAAGCTCAGAAAATGAGAAAATTTTGGTACTGAAAAACGGATTGAGCACACCATGAAGGAGGCTGTGAACAAATCACAAAGATTAAACCTGCCTTTAAAGAATCCAAATGATTCAGTGTCTATTGAAGTCTTTAGCGAATACCTTGCTCCTTACTCTAAACCATTGCTGACAAATCTTCTTCATCATTCTTCGATCTTAAAAATTCTAAGATATCATCGTATCTTTAAGTATAAATATTCTCAATATTTTTGAAGATACCTTCATAATTATTCTTGTCTAAAATCACTTATCTCCTCGTGCTATTTGTATTACATCATAAAGGAAACTGTTTAAGTTTCTAAATTCTGAAAAATTCGAATTTAAAATTTGAATGTTTTTGAAGTAGTGTTGGGAATTGAAGCATGAGTTAGTATAATATAATGACACTTGATCAACGTGATCATATTACAGTAAGTCATGCTGAGTTTCTAATGGAACGTGATAAAGGTTCACAGATCATACCCTTATCATGTGTCATGTTACATAACTCTTTCATTCTATTTAACCTCTAAACATATCAAGAAAATATTTTTCTTGACGATTCGGTATTTTTTGTGATTTTCTGGTAATTTAACAAGTCAGGTCGTGCTATTACCATTTCTTTCTTAGAACATTAGTTATGTTCATCCGAAACTTCATACCTACGAATTTTGGACCATTACTTGCTTCACACAAAGTCGAGAAGAGAAAACAATAACACAAAGCTTCGAAATATAAAGAGGAGTATAAATCACAGCAAATAGAAGAGATCATTAACCGTAGATGTCAATAATTATGGAAAGACAGATGCAAGGAAGGATTATGAAAACCACTACCCCAAGAGCGAAGTAGAAGTAAACAGATTCCTCCGGTGGGAGTTGGAATAGAAGGATGATTGTGGTGATAGTCAGAATGAGATAAAGGATCAGAACTGGATGAAGCATTTTCACAATCTTTTAAAGGTATGAAATGAGAAAGAAGATGTTGGAGTGATGAAAATAATGGAACTGAAGAGGTTGATTTATAGCGAAATAACGGACATAGCAATCGAGTCAGATTACTCATTTAATCAAAGAAAATCATAATTTCCTTAATCACCGAAGAATCAAATCTTATATAGATTACAAAAATCTTGTTTAACTTCCTTAAATCTCGAAAGTCAACCGTGACTACGTCAAGAGTTAAAACGAATCTTTAATTTCATCATTTCACTCTTTTGCGATAGCTCCTCTCATACGCTTCGAGTAATCGAATTATTTTATCCATATTACTCACTGGTGATAAAACTCTAAATTTCAACTTATATTCATCATAAAAATATTCTTACGATCAATCATGACGACCTCTGTCAAAATTTCGAGGCGAAATTTTCTTTAACGGGGAGGTACTGTGATGACCCGGAAAATTTCGACTTATTTAAACCAATTCTCTATATGATTTAATATTTTCGTCATGATATGCAATGAATTTTGACAAGTTTTAAAACTTATGTAAATGAGTTTTTATATAACGGTTGATCACCATGTTTGTCCGACGATTCACGAACGTCATAACTTGTGATATATATATATATATATATATATATATATATATATATATATATATATATATATACGGAAACATGCGAATAATATTTATATACGAAATGATAAAAATTTACTATTGAATGATACAATTTCAAATTAAAATTTTTACGTATATAATCGTTTAATTTTTGTGATGTAATTTTTTTTATTTATAAGAAGAAACGCAATTAAATCAAAGATGTACAAGCCGTAAAGCACAACGTATAACAATCTAACTTAAATAGTTGAATCGAAATTAATTCATTTACTATTCATATGAATAGTAAATGAAATGAAATTAATTAATTTACTATTCACATGAAAGCGACATGATAGAAATGATTAATTATAAGTTACATAACATACACCTGAAGTATTTAATAAATACGACTTTTTAAAATATTAGAATTCATTCATTCGATTGAATTAAATGAATTTTGTGATTTACTTTGACACGGAATGATCAACAGACTAGTACGTACACTCTACATCAAACGTATGTAGTAATTTTATAAATAAATGGATCTTTTTACAACTAGTTTTATAAAAGCTTAAGACCAAAAAAAACATATGTATTCAATTATAAAAAGTAGAATTCTTTTTATTTATACTTTTACCCGTCAATTATTTGCAACAGAGTATGAAATACCGGTCCGTGAAAACTGTCGGTAGAAATGACAAAACATGCGTGGCTTTTAAATCCCATGTTTGATTATATATTATTATTATATTATTACTTTATTATATTATTATATTATATAATATTATTATATTTATTCTATATATATCGATCGAATTCGATTTCTGGTTCATCCATTTTCATTTCTATCAATCTCGATATCTATCTATATATATATTTATATTTATTATTATTATTATTAATATTATTATTATTATTATTAATCCTAATATTATTATTAGTAGTATTAATATTATTATTATTATTAGTATTATACATAAAATATTACGACGAGGTCATGAGCGAGTTATTTTAAAAATTGGTTTTCGAGCGGGATATAGCTAAGGAGGTTATGGGTAATGATCGGGGGTATTATTCGTGAATCAAAGGCTAACCTGTCATTTGTCATCTCCGTTGCGTCTGCATACTTTTCCTACAATATTGAACCACAATATTGATACGTGAGTTTATAGATCCCTTTTTAAATGCTTTAAATATTTTTGGGCTGAGAATACATGCACTTTATTTTAAATGCAATGGACACAAGTACATACTTAATTCCACACTCAGTTTGAACCGAAAATCCCTTAGCTTTGGTAACTAGTAACTGCCGGTTATAAGAACTAGTGGGCGCGTGTAGTTTTATATGGATCCATAGGGCTTGACATCCCCGTCCGTTCCAGGTATAGAGACTCTAACCTGAACTATAAAGCGGACGTATGCTATTTGAGTTTAGTACATGTTGGTTTGCGTGTATTGTACATGTTGGTTGCATGTATGTTAAAACAGGGGTACTTATTATATATACATTAAGTTTAGTTACCAGGGTGCTCAATTTCATAGAATATTTTGATAAACGTTTTGGATGAAATAACTGAAATCTTGTGATCCACCTTTATATGCAGAGTATGCGCAATATTAAAACTATGAACTCACCAACCTTTGTGTTGACACTTTTAAGCATGTTTATTCTCAGGTTACTAGAAGTCTTCCGCTGTTTGCTTATACGTTATACAAGCTATGTGCATGGAGTCATACATGCTTTATTCGAGAAAACTTTGCATTCACAAAATCATCACCATGTATCTTATTTTGACTGCATTATCAATGGATGTATTATTGTAAACTATTATTTACGGTGATTGTCTATATGTAGAAATCATCAGATGTCAAAAACCTTGGAATTAGATATTCATTTATGGTGTGCCTTTTCAAAAGAATGCAATGTTTACAAAACGTATCATGTAGAGGTCAAAACCTCACTATGAAATCAATGAAGAACGTACCGCGTCAATAGCGATTTTGGCGGGTCGTTACAGTTGGGATTGAAAGATGGGATATGATCCAATGGTTAATTTTTTGCAACTAAACTATTTCAATCATTGAATTGATTAGCTAAAAGTGACTTTCTTATTCCTATTATATATAAATATATAATATATAATATAGAAGATTAATAACTGGATTAGATAATTGATTAGCTAAAAATGCCGCTATTAAATTGGTACCTTTAATATTATCACAAGATGAATTAACATAAATAAATACATCTACCTACCAAGTTCTTCCGAGATTTACTATTTTTGTCTAAATAATGAGCTACTCTTAAACTCTAGCTACATTCAACACTATCTCTAACATTAAACCAATTCATAAAGACACATACACATAGTCTAATCAAATAGGCAAAAGCTACTCACGAATGTAGAGACGTTACATAGCATAATACTCAAATGTTCAAATGGGTTATCTACAAACTGTATATCATTTCCTGCACACAATTGAGTTAAAATTTCTAGACTTGTGAAGCCACACTAATAAACATGGTCTTTTCATTAAAATTTTAGTATCTCCCAACGGCGGGTTAAAAAGAACTGGGTCATATGGGTCTTGATTTCACAAATTGTAATAGTTGTATATTAGTGTAATTAATCCTATTTACCAAAGATTATATATAACAAGAGTAGTATACTTGAATGAAAAGTATTTTCTTAGCAAGATGATATGTTTCAATTGGTCCAAAAAGTTACCTATTTTTCAAACCACCAAGCAGCCCATCCTGACACATCTGTTGTAAATATAAGCATGAGAAGAAGACATAGACCAAACCTGCATACGCTCTTTTGCTTCAGCGACGAAAATAATATGAGCATTCACATTCTCCTTTATATCGCCTTAAATCCAACTCTGTATTTAAGACAAGAATACTAGTCAGTCTAAACTTCTTTGATGGGAACACAGTCATGCCGCCTATTAGGAAGATAGTAGTGAAATATATGAGTATCTCAAATCCAAATTTTCTGACACTTAATATGTTCAGTAACAAAAAACAAAAAGAAACTTGCATTGTCTTACAAGAAACTTCTACGAATTCTTTGTAGGTTTCAATTAGGTATTATTGAAAATCACTCAAAAAACATTAGATCTCTAACAGTTTAATACCTGATCAACATTCAACAAACACAGCTACAATAAGTATATTGGTACATAATTCATTTTAGAACAAATCAAAACGTAAGCATCAAATCAAAATAAAAAAATACAGATAAAAAAACAAAGAGTAGTAGTAGGGTTTTAACAAAAAAATAATAACTTAACGCGTTAAAAAAATCAAAGTGTAGTATTAGGTTTTAACAAAAAGTAATAAAACCTGTCGTTTTTCAGCAATCAGACAACCATCTGGCGAATATTGATGGCTGAAATCGTTTACACCATAAGAATCCTTAATTGAGTTTGAAACAGGAAGGAGCCTTTTTAATGACGATTACAAACTACGAACCCTAATGATTCATTATCCATAATCATTCGTGAACCCTAATTTATGATTTCTCATTGAATTGAATTTATCCTGTTATGGATTATCTAGTGAGTCATGTGCAAAGTAAATGACCATTTGACCTTCTTCCTCTATAGTATAAATAAGACCATATGGTTCAATAGTTCAATTAGTGTTTGATTTGTATTGTGTGTGTAACACATCCTTCTCCTTCTTTGTAATCATTGTGTAATTAATAAAATCTGTCATCATAATCCTCAAGATCCGTTTCTTATTTCTAAGATCTCCAGGTTATGATTGAGTAGTTCCTCAATTCTTAAGTGTAATTCAGGAAGTACATATCATTGGCATCAAGAGCCACTTTCCTGTACCGATTCATCTATCTTTCAAATTTTATGTTCTTGATTTGGTTCATAAAGAAAAAGAATAAAAAAAAAGTTAAAATCCCTGATTGATTTTGGGAGGCTGTGAAATACGAATTAGAAGATTTCAATCAGTTGAATCTGTGACAATTCTGAAGATTTCAATAGAAGAAGTAGAATCTTTAAAGTGTGGCAATGGCTACTGCTGGAACCAAACTAAATAAGGAAGTTGCACATGAAGCATTCGATGAAATGTCAACAACGAGAAACTATAAACATACAGGTAAGGTTCAAGAATATTATGAAGCCTTTAATTCTTTGTTCAAAAATTTGGGTTTAGATGAATCTCACGTCATTGATATTTTCATTTGGGGGTTGAAACCAGAAGTAGAGTGGTGTTAATATTTTCAAACCGAAAACCCTTCGTGATGCGTATGTTTTAGCTACACTACAAGAAGATACAATTGTAATTATTAAAAGAAGAAATGCATCAATATCTGCTACTGACTTTGTGAATGCACCACAAGTTAATTCTCAGCATGCCTTAAATATTGCACCATATACCAATGCACAAGGGAACTATAAAATGTTTTCGAATAGAAGGCAGTTAACACAAGAAGGTTTAGAAGAGAAACTTATGAAAAACTTGTGCCTATCTTGTGATAAAGTGTACACACTTGGACATAAATGTAGTGGGCGACATTCTACAATTGAAATATTGCCCAGAACTGATTCTGAAGTGCAAAATCGTGAGGATCGGGCAATCCAAGAAAAAAAGTGGTGACATATAAACAGAATGACAACATCGAAGTCATTCCACATCTATATTTGAATGCCTTACAAGGAACTAGTGCATACCAAACAATGAGAGTTATCGATCATGTTCAACAACAAAGGGTGCATATAATGGTTGATGTAAATAGCACCCACAATTTTCTAGACTTAAACATGGAAAAATGATTTGCTTGTCGACTCAACTCGATTGACCCAATGAAAGTATTCGTACCAGGAAGCAGTAAAATTCTTACAACTAGTGCATGTGACAGATTTGAGTGAATACTTAATGGACAAACATTCGCGAGCACAATGGTCATCATACCTCTAAGTGGTTGTGACGTGGTACTGGGACTCCAATGGTTAAAGACCTTGGGAGACACCCTATGGAAGTTTGACGTACCAAAAATGTTATTCACTTACAAGGGTCACCGACTGGAATTACAGAATACGCATAAAAGTGCTGAGCGCGTTATTCTTAATACGATTCTCGAGGACAAGTATCATTTCGAAAATCGTGGAATGACAAACGACACTCTAATCTCTCCGAAAAAGATTGTTGAGAATATAAATGATGTGCCAGTTACGGTAAACAATGGTAATAACGAGCCGGTTATGGTTGACATTGGCAATGATGAGCTGGTAACGGTTGACTATGAAACTGTTGATGTCACTGAAACTGTAGATACTGATAGTGCTATAAATGAACATATATTAGTCGCAATATCATCCCAATATGTAAAGTTTTTAGTTGTAATTGTTCTATTTTTAAGTTGTAATCGTTTAAATAAATAAATGCGAAGACGAAGCACGAAGATTAAAGAATTGAAGAAAAAGTGCCACTAAAACTGGAAAAGGGTCCTTAAAGCCATAGTGCACTCAAAAGCGTCCTTAAAAGTGAGTTAAAA
The DNA here is from genome assembly GCF_046630445.1 of Rutidosis leptorrhynchoides. Taxonomy (NCBI): domain Eukaryota; kingdom Viridiplantae; phylum Streptophyta; class Magnoliopsida; order Asterales; family Asteraceae; genus Rutidosis; species Rutidosis leptorrhynchoides. The sequence continues at coordinate 26,257,387 of NC_092337.1, forward strand.
GACTTGCGCGGATTTTGGGAGTTAAGGAAAATAATTTTTTGCGCAAATTACAAATTGCGAAACGCAAAGTACAAGATATTTACGTATACAAAAGGACGTTCGAAAATCTGAAACCGAGACATAAACGGAGCATCAACGCGTGAGACAACGGACCTAAAATTACAAGTCTACTATAAACAAGAATATATATATATATATATATATATATATATATATATATATATATATATATATATATATATATATATATATATATATATATATATATATATATATATATAATTATATATATATATATATATATAATTATATATAATTATGTATATTATATTATATAATAATTCAGCAGCCGCCCATGTTTTAATTGCAATGTGAGCTGGATTTGCCTTCCATGCGATCGCATGGTAACAAGGCATCAAACCTATGCGATCGCATGGCCCTGAAAAGTTGGCCAAGTGCTATAAAAGGCGATGTTTTCTGCCGAATGAATTACACATCTTTTTCTATTCCTTTCTATGTAACGTAAATATATATATATATATTTATAATATAATTTTAATTTTAAGTTAATAATAATAAGGTTATTTTAAGAATGTTTACGGGTTTTAAGTCGAAATTCTGTCCGTGCAACGCTACGTGATTAATCACCACTGTAAGCTATGTTCTTCCTTTCTAAATTAATGTCTCGTAACTAAGTTATTATTATGCTTATTTGAGCCAAAGTAATCGTGATGTTAGACTAAATATTAAGACGGGGTTATTAGATTTTGTACCATAATTAAGGTTTGGACAAAAGACCGACACTTGTGGACATTGGACTATTGACTATTAATAGATAGGGGTATTGTCTAATCGAATGACAACTCATTAGAATCTATCTAACCTATCTTCAAATTAGTTAATCTAAATATTATTAAAATGATTATGTATGTTCTATTTAGTGGCGTTTATACGACATCTTTTACGATCATTTAATTAATTATTCGGGTTGGGTAATTGATTATTCATTCTGATCAAGAGGGTACATTAATATTCATATCTCATTAAAATAGGGGTGGATTACATACAAGGATAATTGGTGTAATTGTTAACAAAGTATTAAAACCTTGTTACAGTTCGAATCCCTAATTAGTTGGAATATTTGACTTCGGGAACAAGGTTAATTTGACGAGCATTTTATAATTATGACGGATGGACTATTATGGACAAAAACCAGATAGGTATCAAATAAACCAGGATAAAGGACAATTAACCCGGGTAACAATTAATTAAAATCAAAACGCCAAACATCATGATTACGGAAGTTTAAATAAGCATAATACTTTTATTTCATATTTCATCGTACCTTTATTTACTGTCATTTTAATTACTGCAATTTACTTTATCGCAATTTAAATTCTGTCATTTATATTATCGTCATTTATCTTTACGCTTTATTTAAAATTGACAAACCGGTCATTAAACGGTAAAAACCCCCTTTTTATAATATATATATATATATATATATATATATATATATATATATATATATATATATATATATATATATATACAAATCTAGTTTAAAAAATATAGCGTTAAACTTGGCTATTTCCCTGTGGATGAACCGGACTTACTAAAAACTACACTACTGTACGATTAGGTACACTGCCTATAAGTGTTGTAGCAAGGTTTAGGTATATCCACTCTATAAATAAATAAATAGCTTGTGTAAAATTGTATCGTATTTGTAACGTATTTCGTAATAAAAATAATAGTATTTCATATACGCTGCTACACACATCAAGTATTTTTGGCGCCGCTGCCGGGGACCCGACGAAAACGCTATATTTTTACGCTATATTTCTTATCTCTAATTTTGTAAAAATATTTTGTATTTATATAAAAACATAAAAAAATACTATATATATATATCTATATATATATATAAGTGTTTAATTATATATATATATATATATATATATATATATATATATATATATATATATATATATATATATATATATATATATATATATATATTTAAGATAAAAAATATTTTTATTTTTAGAATTTTAAATATAAGTTTTTTTATAAATATTTTATATAAATTAAAATCAAATATATATATATATATATATATATATATATATATATATATATATATATATATATATATATATAATTAAAACGGGCCGAACCAAATTGGGCTTCTGAATTGTTTCTGATATATTGGGCCATGCGACCGCATGATTCTGAAGGTTCAAACTCATGCGATCGCATGAGCTGTTCTGACAGGCCAAATCAGAGGCATTTATTACGCAGCTAGGGTTTTAAATTTATTATTATTATTTAATTTTTAGGGTTTAATTAAAATATTAATTAGTAATTTAGTTTTATTTTTAGTTTTAATTAGTTTTATTAAGTTTAATAATTATTATTAACTATACAAATTAATACTTTTATAAAATAATAATATAAACATAATATTTTTATAAAAATAAGTGATTTTATCATTTTTTGTTTCTTTTTACAAATTGTATATTTTAAACATTTAATTCGTAATTTATATTTTTTTTATAGTTCGTAATTAGTTTTAAACTTAGTATTTTGCCGTAGTTATTTTTATATTTCTAGTTTTTAGGCTTTGCCGTAAAATCCCTTAAGTGCTTTTTCTTTAGATTAAGATTTAGGCGCTTTAGAATTTTGCGACGCCGTTTATATATTTTAGTGCCTTTTAAGTTATTGCCGTTTTGGATATAGATTTCCTTTTAAGCTTTAATACCTTTAGGCGCAACTTTTTAATATTTAGTTTTTAGACTTTTAAGTTTCGACGCGCTACTTTCTTATTATTATTTTTCGACGCTTATTTTTCAACGTGTTTCAACGCGCTACTTTCTTGTTATTATTTTTCGACGCTTATTTTTCAACGTTTTTTGACGCGCTCTTTTTCTTTCTTATTTCTCGACGCTCTAGTTTTTAGGACATAGAATTTTCTATTTCTTCTCTAAAATTTCAAAACGAAAAATTATTTTAAGCGGTTAAATTGATAGACATCCAAAATTTTCTGGTTCGTAGTAATAGTTGGATTTGTTAGTGGCGAGTTGTGGGCTTCCGATTTAAAGGGTCCTGGCTACCTGCTGCATCTATTGACTATTCGAAATGTGGGCAAAATCAGAAACGTCTATTAATTTGATAACTTATATAATTTTTATCTTTTATAACTAATAGGATATTCAGTGAATGCACCGAGCAAAACGTTCACCACCTTTCATACGTTCACCACCTGTAACTCGATCAAGACATCTAGCCAATATTGTTGCCGTTGATTTTTATTTAGAATCGTCATCTAGTCAACCAAGTACTCCAATTCAAATTTCCGATAATCCATTTTTTGAACCCGAATTCAAAATTGAAAACCCGGAGGATATTCAAGGACAATTCCAAGATCCAGAACCACTAATCATTCCTCCTGAACCACAAACCGTTAAATCAGAATCCTCTAGTGATTCGTATTCAACAATTTCAATTATGAAAGTAACAGAACCTCTAAGTATGGAAGATCAAATGAGAGCCACACGCACGGGCCAAGGACACGCCATTATTAAGCCAGACATTAATGCGCCAGATTATGAAATCAAAGGACAAATTCTACACATGGTAACTAATCAATGCCAATATAGTGGTATGCCAAAAGAAGATCCAAACAAACATCTTCGAACCTTTAATAGGATCTGTACTCTATTCAAAATTAGAGAAGTTGAGGATGAACAGATCTATCTCATGTTGTTTCCCTGGACTTTAAAGGGAGAAGCCAAAGATTGGTTAGAATCGTTACCTGAAGGTGTGATTAATACATGGGATGTTTTAGTTGAAAATTTTCTTAAACAATTCTTTCCGGCATCTAAAGCCGTGAGACTTCAAGGAGAAATTGTTACGTTCACGCAAAAGTCAAATGAAACTCTATATGAAGCATGGACAAGATTTGGTAAGTTGTTGAGAGGATGTCCTCAACATGGTTTAGACACTTATCAAATAGTACAAATATTCTACCAAGGATGCGACATTACTACACGAAAAGACATCGACATAGCAGCTGGTGGTTCCATTATGAAGAAAACCGCAACTGAAGTTCACAAAATTATTGATAACACTGCCTCCCACTCGCATGAGTGGCACCAGGAAAAGGATATTTTTCGTTCATCTAAAGTGGCTAGAGCCGATTCTAGCCATGACTTTGATTCCGTTTCCGCAAAAATAGATGCTTTCGAGAGACGAATGGAAAAGATGAATAAAGATATTCACGCAATACGAATCAGTTGTGAGCAATGCGGTGGACCACACTTAACGAAAGATTGTCACATCGAGCAAACGATGGAACAACGTGAGAATGTTTCCTATATGAACCAAAGGCCGGGAAATAATTATCAAAATAATTATCAACCGCCAAGGCCAAACTTCAATCGAAATCAAAACATTCTTTACAATCCAAATGGACCTAACAATAACTTGTACAACCAACAAGGTCCGAATAACCAACCAACTCAAAACAACACTTTCAATCAACAAAAATCTAGCTTGTATAAACCACCACAACAAACCGAAGAGAAAAAGTCAAATCTAGAAGAAATGATGGCAAAGCTAATAGAATCTCAAACACAATTTATAACATCTCAAACCCAAACAAATGAGAGGTTTGATCAGTCATTAAGAACTCAACAAGCTTCCATTTTGAATCTAGAAAAACACGTAGGTACTCTTGCTAGCATGATGAGTGAGAGGGAACAAGGAAAGCTACCGAGTGATACTGAAGTAAATCCTCAGAATGAGAATGTTAATATGGTGTCAACAAATTCTGAAAAACCAACACCAGAAGATGGGAAGGTTTTAGATGTAAGTAACAACGAAGAAGTTACACCACCACCACCCGAGTATGTAAAGCCAGTGGTGGCACCATACAAACCACCCATCCCGTTTCCAAGAAAAGGAGTTGAGTATGAGCAAGTAATAGGAAATAAAGTTTGTGATACCTCTGGAAAGAAGAAGAAGAAGAAGAATAAGAAAATGCAAGAAACAAAAACCGTAGAAGTAAACCCGGTGAAGACAGTTCCACAAAAACTTCCACCAAGGTTGGGTGATCCGGGTGAATATATTATTCCTTGTCTACTTAGTGATTGTGTCATGTATGATGCACTAGCAAATTTAGGTGCGAGTATGAGTGTTATGTCTCTTTCATTATATAAGAGATTAGGAGTAGGTAAGTTAAGTCCAACGAAAATGAGTGTTAGACTCTTTGATCAAACCATTAAGCACCCAGTTAGAATTGCTGACAACCTACCCGTTCAAGTAGGTAATTTAACCTTTCTAGTCGAATTTATTGTCATTGACATAGAAGAGGACCCAAACATTCCTCTAATTTTAGGTCGACCATTCTTAGCGTCCACCGGGGCGTTATTTGATGTAAGAGAGGGTAGAATGACACTTATTAATGATGAAAAAGTGATCACCTTTGTGAGTCGAAAGTCTAAATCTCCACCAACCAAAATCGTTGAACCAACAAAAACGATTGGTAAGAACCATATTGTTTAACCAACTCCAACGGTAGTGCTTAGCAATATTAAAACGCCTACGTGTGGGAAAGATGAAGTAACACCTAATGATGACCTGATAACAAAGAACCCCGTTGCTGATACGAAATTAAATGACCCCGTTATTAATAGTTCAATGAAGAAACTTATTAAATGGATTCGCGATGCTAGAACCAAGGGGAACTTTAAGTTATGTAACCAGTTAGTATCCAATCTTTCGCCTAAAGAAAATGCGAAACTAGTTGAATTTGTGGATATTACACATGAATCCGACCAATGGCTTAAAGCAAAAGTCACAGATATGCAAGTTGATTATGGTCCAAGAGAAATTGACGATGAAGTTAATCACAATTTCAACACCACAGCTACCGAAGTGTGGGGAGATTCAAATGTTCTAAAAAGAAAACGTTGTCTAGAGTTAGTTGTTCTGTTCTCGTGTAGTTCCGAGAATGGAATCCGATTGGTCTTTTCCACTAGCAGACACTAAAGAACTAGTTTTCTCCCCCCATTCTGAATTTTTGTTTTGTAGATTTTGTATGAAATTAATATGCATTTTTTAAATTTAAGTTTTGTGTGAATTTAAAAACAAAAATTACTTTATTTCATTAAGTTTAAAAAAATGATTTCTAAAATTCATCGTAAGTTGAAGACTAGGTCATGGAACCGAAATTGTTTTACCCGTGGGCGGGGCGAAAAATTTTGCTATCATTATTTTTAATTTTATTGATCTAAAAGTATACCAAAAAAAATTAAAAAACCCGAAAATCTTTGCTTTTAAAACAATCGCTTTAACGACAAATTTTAAATTTTGTCGAGGGACGAACTAGGTAAACATACCGAAACTACCTAAAGTAAAAGGAAACAAAATTTTAAAAAATTATTCATTTAAATTGTTTTAATAAATAAAGGTTTTAAGATATATATATATATATATATATATATATATATATATATATATATATATATATATATATATATATATATATATATATATGTTTGTAGTTTATCTCATGTACAAAACAGGGTAAAACAGCGCACTTTCAAAGATTAAGTTCAGCAAAAGCTACTAATTTTGACGATAAGACGCAAAACATATGTGAAATTACAACAAAAGAAATGAACGATGAGGCGCGCCATCTATTATTCCACGAGCTTAGAAATTTCAAACTGGGTATTTTTAATCACTTTTCTACACTAATCACCCTCATGAATTTATAATTATAGTCTGATTTCATGCAAATGAGGGCATTACATGATCTCAAGTGTGGGGAAGGGTTATAAATTCTCTCGGGTTTACACTTAGTTTAATTGCCAAATTTTGTGAAAATTTGAAAAAATTTCAACTAAATGAATTCAAAATCATGTTTACATATATTTATGAACGATAAAACTAGGTGTTAATGCCTAAATTATTGTTACCTTGGAGAGAACATAAATAGAGAAACAACCCAAAATGTTAGAATTCATTTAAAATGGAATAGAGGAGAATAAAAAGGCAAAGAAAAAAATAAATAAAAGCTAAGTGTGGGAAGAATTTACCAAGTTATTTAAAACACATATCACATATGTTTGTACAAGATTATTACAGGTACTTTTGTTTTGGACGATTTTAATCAGTTTTACCTAATTTACTGTAATATATTTGAAAGAAAGATGGATCTGCACGATGAATCAATTCCATCATTAAAAGGAAGTAAAGTCTTCCGAAAAAGACACGCGCTTCTTGATTTAGGTCAGGAAGTTGTTGTCCAGACCAGCTGTAGGTTGACGAAAAATCTAGAAAAGTCATCTCTAAAATCAGCAGGAAATCCACGGACCTCAGCATCAAATAGGGTCGCCAAGTGGTCAGATTTATCCTAACCATGAGAGGATCTGTCTCGTAAAATGAGGAGGGCACCGTTCAAATTAGCTTGATAAGACTAATGAATCAGACCCCCAGAAAGGATAATCTCCTTAAGGATTAGAAATCAGCATTTAAGCCTGATATTACTCAATCCTTGAGATTGACTTTAAAGATTGAGAATTACAAACTCATGGAATTCAATGATATCTAAACTCGAGCTTGAACGAGAAAATATTTTGATCAAATTAAAACTGATTTGTTTTCTGAAAACCTATTTTTAATGCGTTCATTACCATTGAACGTAAAATCCTAAGAATTCACTGGAATTCGTTAGGTCACCTGAACCAAATCGGGTGTCAACCGTAAGAATGGTGGTTGCATAGCATGGTCGAAGACAGGACCTTGTGCCAGACCGAAAAACTATAGGGTGATCTTTACTATTGCTCCTACAAAGGATATTAATTGCATCCAACACGTTATAGACCATAATCAAAAGCATGTCACGGGACATTGCCTTAACAGTTGCTTGTTCATCACTTTCCTTTACAACCGGACGGTAGTTTACCGAAAGGTAATATACGGAGCAAGTATACTGGACGTGTGCTTTCCTAATACAAGGTTAGCAAGTGGGTGACACAAAACCACATGTTTTGAGCTAAAATTTTGAAATCTGAAACCCACAAAACCCGCAAAAACATTTTGCAAACACCGGGGAAGGGTTATTCCGGAAAACTTATCTAGGGTAAAAGCAAGAATGAATTTTCAAAAGATCAAATGTTTTCATAAAGATCCAATTTCCTTAAATGATCTAAATTTTCATAGTCATATGGGACTGTAAACCACATCGTTACTACCATTGTTTATACCGCCGTACCAAAATCACTGATGTATAAAGTGTGATAATAAAAAGTGATTCGAGTGAAGTGTGATTTAATTTCAAGTTCTGTATTGCTTGAGGACAAGCAACGTTCAAGTGTGAGGATATTTGATAGTGCTCTAAATGAACATATATTTAGTCACAATATCATCCCAATATGTAAAGTTTTTAGTTGTAATTGTTCTATTTTTAAGTTGTAATCGTTTAAATAAATAAATGCGAAGACGAAGCAAGAAGATTAAAGAATTGAAGAAAAAGTGCCATTAAAACTGGAAAAGGGTCCTTAAAGCCATAGTACACTAAAAAGCGTCCTAAAAAGTGAGTTAAAAGACTTGCGCGGATTTTGGGAGTTAAGGAAAATAATTTTTTGTGCAAATTACAAATTGCGAAACGCAAAGTACAAGATATTTACGCATACAAAAGGACGTTCGAAAATCCAGAACCGAGACATAAACTGAGCATCAACGTGCGAGACAACGGACCTAAAATTACAAGTCTACTATAAACAAGAATATAATATATATATATATATATATATATATATATATATATATATATATATATATATATATATATATATATAATTATATATATTATATTATATAATAATTCAGCAGCCGCCCATGTTTTAATTGCAATGTGAGCTGGATTTGCCTTCCATGCGATCGCATGGTAACAAGGCATCAAAGCCATGCGATCGCATGGCCCTGAAAAGTTGGCCAAGTGTTATAAAAGGCGACGTTTTCTGCCGAATGAATGACACATCTTTTTCTTTTCCTTTCTATGTAATGTATATATATATATATATATATATATATATATATATTTATAATATAATTTTAATTTTAATTTAATAATAATAAGGTTATTTTAAGAATGTTTTACGGGTTTTAAGTCGAAATTCTGTCCGTGCAACGCTACGCGATTAATCACCACTGTAAGCTATGTTCTTCCTTTTTAAATTAATGTCTCATAACTAAGTTATTATTATGCTTATTTAAGCCAAAGTAATCGTGTTGTTAGACTAAATATTAAGACGGGGTTATTAGATTTTGTACCATAATTAAGGTTTGGACAAAAGACCGACACTTGTGGACATTGGACTATTGACTATTAATAGATATGGAGTATTGTCTAATCGAATGACAACTCATTAGAATCTGTCGAACATATCTTCAAATTAGTTAATCTAATAATTATTAAAATGATTATGTATGTTCTATTTAGTGACGTTTATACGACATCTTTTACGATCATTTAATTAATTATTCGGGTTGGGTAATTGATTATTCATTCTGATCAAGTGGCTAAATTAATATTCATATCTCATTAAAACAGGGGTGGATTACATACAAGGATAATTGGTGTAATTGTTAACAAAGTATTAAAACCTTGTTACAGTTCGAATCCCTAATTAGTTGGAATATTTAACTTCGGGAATAAGGTTAATTTGATGAGCATTTTATAACTATGACCGATGGACTATTATGGACAAAAATTAGATAGGTATCAAATCAACCAGGACAAAGGACAATTAACCCGGGTAACAATTAATTAAAATTAAAACGTCAAACATCATGATTACGGAAGTTTAAATAAGCATAATACTTTTATTTCATATTTCATCGTACCTTTATTTACTGTCATTTTAATTACTGCAATTTACTTTATCCCAATTTAAATTCTGTCATTTATATTATCGTCATTTATCTTTACACTTTATTTAAAATCGACAAACCGGTCATTAAACGGTAAAAACCCCCTTTTTATAATAATAATAATATTATTTATATATATATATATATATATATATATATATATATATATATATATATATATATATATATATATATATACAAATATAGTTTTAAAAATATAGCGTTAAACTTGGCTAGTTCCCTGTGGACGAACCGGACTTACTAAAAACTACACTACTGTACGATTAGGTACACTGCCTATAAGTGTTGTATCAAGGTTTATGTATATCCACTCTATAAGTAAATAAATAACTTGTGTAAAATTGTATCGCATTTGTAACGTATTTCGTAATAAAAATAATAGTATTTCGTATACGCTGCTGCACACCTCAGATACCACTAAAACTGTTGATAATGTAGAATCCATTGCTAATAATATCCCTCAACAGTTTAAAATGTGTAGTGACGAAACAATTAAGAAGTTGAGAACGAGAAGCTTAACGGATATGCCAGTCACACTTTTTGATGATGTAGATGAGTTTTATAAGACTGCTAATCTCATAAGTTCAATTCTAGATATAGAAGATGAGCGAAGCGAGTTTTATCCGTCGATGGGAAAGCATGAGTCAGAATATTTTGTTGCAAGTAAAGCTGCAATTGTTAACATATATCAGGTTAAGCAACTTTGGGATGACAGAAGTGATGATGACATGAAGGGTGTAAGGAATATATGCTATGAGCAGTTCACGCAACGAAGTTGTGACGCCCCGTACTAAATCAACATGTACGGACCATCAACAACTGGATCATTGAGATGACCCGACCCAATCCATAGGGACGAATACAACAACATATGATTACATCGCGAGGTACTTGACCTCTAAATGATACATTTTACAAACATTGCATTCTTTTCAAAAGACAAACTTTCATTTACATCGAAAATTAACAGACATGCATACCATTTCATAATATCCAAACTATAAATGACCTAATCTGTCATTTATTTAATAATAATCTCTAATGAACTTCAACGACTCGAATGCAACGTCTTTGAAAATATGTCATGAATGACTCCAAGTAATGTCCTTAAAATGAGCTAATGCACAGCGGAAGATTTCTTTCGTACCTGAGAATGAACATGCTTTAAAGTGTCAACCAAAAGGTTGGTGAGTTCATTAGTTTATCATAAAGAATCATTTCATAATTTTAATAGACCACAAGATTTCATACATCCATTTCTCATAATCATACGTCCCATGCATAGAGACAAAAATATCATTCATATGGATTGAACACCTGGTAACCGACATTCACAATATACATATAAGAATATCCCCATCATTCCGGGATCCTCCTTCGAAATGATATAAATTTCGAAATACTAAAGCATCCGGTACTTTGGATGGGGCTTGTTGGGCCCGATAGATCTATCTTTAGAGTTCGCGTCAATTAGGGTGTCTGTTCCCTAATTCTTAGATTACCAGACTTAATAAAAAGGGGCATATTCGATTTCGATAATTCAACCATATAATGTAATTTCGATTACTTGTGTCTATTTCGTAAAACAGTTATAAAAGTTGCGCATGTATTCTCAGCCCAAAAATATAAAGGGTAAAAAGGCAAATGAAACTCACCATACTGTATTTTGTAGTAAAAATACATATAACATCATTGAACAAGTGTAGGGTTGGCCTCGGATTCACGAACCTATATTAATTATATATATTTATATGACGGTCAATATTTGTCTAACAATTTAGGCCAAGTCATAGTGTACCACAATCCTAATGCTCGAGTCAGACTCAACAGTATAGTAACATGTTATATTACTCATGTTTAGTTAAAATTCTAGTAAAAGGTGACGTGTGAAACAATGTATCACAACTGGTTTCATAATCATAAAATATAGTATTTTAGTTTTTAGAGAAAGTCAATACAAAAATATTAACTGAAAAGTTAACGGAAAAGTCAAAGTTCAAGGTCAAAAGTCAAAGATTAAAGTCAAAAGTCAAAGGTTAAAGTAAAAACGAGGTCGCATGCAAAAATACAATAACTTATACAAAAATGATTTTTCGGTCAAACATGACTAAACGACCACTTCAGCGATTTTTAGAAAAATTATCGGAACTCCGATTGATAAACGGCCAAAGATAAAAGTTACATATTACCAAAAAGATTTAAGCATAAATTTTTACAGAAGTAAACTAAACCTAGACAACTCGTAGTTGCCAACGCGGTTTCGGCGTTTCAAAGTTAATTTTTCAGCTTTAATAAATTTACAAAAGTGACCGAGTAGCCTACTTTGGAGATTTTTAGAAAATTCCTCGAAACTCGAATTGGCAAACGGTCAAAGCCTTCAAATTCTCGTTACCACAAAGATATAATATGATTTTTGGCAAAAGTAAACACACATCAGGCCGACCATGACAACTGATACAAAACTGACATTTTTAATCAAAAGTTTCAGCTCTTTTTAGAATTTTAAAATGTGACCATACAGTCAACTTTGACGATTTTTAGAAAAATCGTCGAGACTCGAATTGACAAACGGCCAGAGTCGTTTATTAGACCTTACAGCAAAGAACTCAGTGGTATTTTTGTTTTAATCTGAAACAACGCAGATCAGCGAGAATTTCAGTTTCCGTTTCGACGTTTCAACAAAATTTACAAAACTTCTTTTATCCATAACTTGACAACCGTTCAACGAAACGAGACGTGCTTTATATGAAAATTCATCTACTCAACGAGTAGAATCTAAATAACCACTTTTTATTACCCAGAAAATTAGTTCACTAATTATCATTAGCAATCTTAATTACGAAATTAATTGTTTAATTCATAACTTTCTAACCGTTCATCGAATTCATTCGATATCTAAATGAAAAGTTCTTAATTTTTCACTAGCTTTCCAATGACATGCATATCTTATACCTTATTTCATCCCTAGTATAACAACCTTTAAGATTCAACATAACCTATCTAAGGGCAATATCAAATGTACAAATATGCATAATCCTATTTTCTCGAGCACTAGTCAGGGATACACTATTAGTATGTAAAAATTAAATTATGAGTACTCACGTATCAATATTGAGATTCAATATTGCAGGAAAGTACGTAGACGCAACGGAGATGATAAACACTAAATTGACCCCATGAGTATACCCATGAACCATACCCATCACCTCCATAGCTATAACCCATAATTTCCTTAGCCCTATCCTACTCAAAAAAATTCATTTCTGAGAGCACGCGGGCAGAACCTCGTCGTAGTATTTTATGTAATACAAATAATACTACTAGTAATAAAAATAAGATTAATAATAATAATAGTTTTAATCTCTATAATAATAATAATTATTATTATAATTATTATAAATATAATATGTATATAGAGAGAGTTTTGAGAGACCGAAGAGTAAAATGAATTCGGGAGCAAATATATCGAACTTATAGCATTTTAGCCAACACTCGCATGATCATGTTTCCAGCTGTTATGCATTGAAATTCCTGGCCGACACTCCATCCTTATATTACATATGTTATATAGATTTATAATTTATTTAATATATATTATATTTAATCTTTAGAATTAATTAAATATTATATTATATTTACGCTCATGGAAAAATTATAATTTTTACAAAAATGACACGGGCGTGATCTCACAACTCATGTACCACTTTCAGTTTTTCGGGCGCACTTTCGTACGATTAGGAAATTAGTCTTTTACGTTACGCGACGTGTACCTTTATCAATAATTTGACTTACTCATCAATAAATTACCTTATAAAAAAATGTAACTTATAAAATTGAGCGTTGTGGTCATTTACTTTTATAAATCAGTGACTCGTTATTTATCAAAATATTTTATTTTAAATTAAACGTTTTGTGACATGTACCTTTATTATTAACTAGACTTAAATTAATTAAAAACTAACCCACTCAAAGTGTAACTTAATCTTTTGAGTGTTTTGGTCATTTCCTTTTATAAATCGACGTCTCGTTATATAACAAAATATATATTTAATCTTATTAGTTTGAATCAAAACGTTTTATGACTAAAATAAAATATATGTACATTTAAAATTTATAAACTTATACATAATGCATTTGTTTGAACTATTTATCTAATAATATAATATTTCAGTTTTCAAAATTAATTAAATTTCAAAGACCAATATATATATATATATATATATATATATATATATATATATATATATATATATATATATATATATATATATATATATATATATATATATATATATATATATATATATATATATATATATAACATTAAAATCGTGTGAATACAAGATATTGTTATATCACCTAACGGTTATGCTCGAAAACTTAATCTGATATAACTTATTTATGCGCCAACCTTTACTTTAATTTCTCAAAGGCTCTAGTTAAAATATCTAATTATAGATCGAATCAATGAACAAGGGTTACTATCTTTTACCTAACTAATATATCTAACATACATAATCACGTTCTATATACATTGCAAGTTATCAACCAAGTGTTATAAAATTCAACCCTCCACCAACCTTTGACTAATCCTCGATAAGAACACTGTCGTTCTTGCATGCGTATCATTTCACTAAATTTCCGAATATCGTTAAAAAAGTAAGGGTTTCCTAATTCAAAGTGGACCTCATAACAGAGACTCATAATCATAGTTCAATGTATCCGATAATTTAATCATTTAATATTATCTTTTAATCTCGTCGATAAACTTACATCGAACAAATACGTTCGTATAAAGTATTATTCAATCAATACCTTGATAACATTTCCAACCTCATTAGATAGATCTCATAGCTTATATTCATATTAACTAATCCGTTCAATGTTTCATTAATATATTTCAATTTCATAATCACACCTATGAATACGTATATATCTTTATTTACACATAATTGTTCGTGAATCATCGGGCATGGTCAAAGAGTATTTGATTACATGAATATAGTTTCAAAACTTTCGAGACTCAACATTACACATTTTTGCTTATCGTGTCGGATACATATAAAGATTAAAGTTTAAATTTGATCGGAAATTTCCGGGTCATCACAATCATTACAAGGTCAAACACTATATGCGTTTTCAAAACAAGTTTGCATTCATGATAAATGGTGACGCCATAACTAACGTCAAATGTTTTACAACCAAAAGTATGCTTCTATGAACGGAAGCAAAGATAATAGTACGTGACCCTTAGGTAATCATTAATCAAAAGTAATTAAGTTTGAATGCAAGATAATATGTTTCATGCGGTGACGTCTCTAGTAAGCACAGCGGAAGTCTATAAGGCATGACTAGTACAACAGCGGAAGCAAGTAACCTTAAGCACCTGAGAAAAACATGCTTAAAAACGTCAACACAAAGGTTGGTCAGCTATAGTTTAAGTATAACAGTAATGTAAGTAGGCCACGAGATTTCAGTGCTTCAACAAGCGTTTCAAAATAGTATGTAAATTATATTTTAACCGTGGGCACTTGGTAACTAACTTAACGTTTATAACCCCCTGAAAGTATACTTGGCGAGTGCGTATGTATTACGAAGTATTAAACACCCGTTAAATTCTAGCACGACTAGCACGAGTGGGGATGTCAAACCCTATGGATCCATATCTAAGATTCGCGTTCACCGGTTCAAAAACCAATGACTAAACGTTACCGAGCTATAGGGAATGTTTATGCCGTTGTATAACCCACACATATATAAAGTTTAAGTACTCGTGCCTAGTATGTAAAACATAAAACACGCATGCATTCTCAGTCCCAAAATAGTTAAAGTAAAAAGGGATGCTATAACTCACAGTGGTAAAGTAGTAGTAAAGTTGAGTCGGGAAGTAAGCAAGTATGTAGGTCCGAAAAGTCCTCAACCTAAGTCAAATATTACTAAGTCAGTAAATCGTCCCAATAGGTTTAAATGTATGTAAATTAGGTCTTAAGTATCATCATCATTCATCATTAAGTCAAAAGGGTAAAGTAAGTTTTCAATCAAGTAAAGAGTTTAAAACAAAGGCTGACTTCGATCAGTCACCATGGCCTCTATACCTACTGAAATAAGGTGAGACTAGTGGCCATGGCTCCGTGGCGACGGTTTAAGTGCGAGTAGGTCAGAATTTCAGCACAACGTTAAAAGGACATAGTGACGTTCGGAGGGCCATAGATCCTAAACCGTAACTCGGATTAAGACGAGTCTTGAACAAAAATTTATCTAATCGAACAGAGCTAAATGAAAATCAGCTTTACAGTAGCCCAAATATTCTGATCAGTTCCAGAAAATAGTAAACAGTGTGTTCCGGTGGGTTCTTGGTGCTTGACGTTCATCACGGTTCTCATCCTTGATTCATATAGCTTCAAGTGTACAACTCGTTGATGTGTTTACATCATCTTTACCAAGTTTTGACCATCATAAAACAAGTGTAAGTCTAAGATAAGTAGCACAACTCAATTAAGTGTTGCAAGTAGTTTGATGAACCAAAGTTACATCAAGATCTTAGATCCGACACATACATGAACTCTAAAAGAAATATTAAGCTACAAACTTGAAAGTAAACTAACTAATCAAGATCTTAAGTTGTAGAACATAGTTCTTAGTTTGATCTTGAAGAACCTAGACCCAAAAGTCTAGATCTAGAGTTACTAAGTTAAATCCTAAGTTATAACACTTGAATCTTTACTTTCATGAAACCATAAGTTATGAAACTTAGATTTTCATCTTGTAAAGTGTATGTAAGCTCATAAGCTCTTGATTATGACAAAATTAGAAGACCATAAGCTATAGAAACTTAGATCTTTCATAAGTATATGAAGTTATAACTAGAAAGTTATACTTCCATGTTCTTGAACTTATAAAGTTAACTTTAGTTCAAGAAAGTATGAGATCAAGATTAACTTGTAATACTTGACCCTTAACCAACAAACACGAACTAAAACATGTACAAAGTGATGAATATAAAATAAATAAACAAGTAACAAGTTCATGGTTGTTCATATTTGGAAAGATTCAAGCCAAGGCTTGATCCTTAAGAAAGTAAACTTTAAGTTTACAAACATGAACACAAGTAATGATTTTACAACTCATGAACTTTCAATCTTTCAAAACATTAAATGTAGAACCATAAATTAGGAAGTTTAGGTTCTTGTTTGTTCTTGTAATACAAGATAATATGAAGAACAAACTTGAAAGTTTGATTCTTAACAACAACAAACAACTACAAGTAAGTAAACAATAATCAAAGACAAGTAAATGATGATGAAGATGTGAGTATGTTTCGGTTTTTAGAGCAAAGAAAGAAGAGAAAAATTTGTTCAAGTTACCTACAATGTAGAGAGAAAATGAGAGAAAAAAAAAGAAGTAAGTTTGATGTGTGTGTAAAGTGAAATGAAACAAGAGAATACTAGTAGATAAGTTAATCAAAAAAAAGTTTTGAATCCTCCCTTTGTCCCACTATGGCCGACGGTTTCACAAGGGGAAAGGGGAAGGAAAAAGTCCACTAGTTACTTCATGTATTTGGCTCAAAAAAGTGGTAGTAAGGTTTTGTTGGAACAAGGTGTAAGTATGTAGTAACTAGATTCCATATGCACTAATCAAACTAGTTAAGCCTTAAAGTAATACTTACATGAAAGATGGGCTAATTAGTCCATTAACATTAATAAAAGCCCTAATTCAAGTAATTAACAAGTTAATCCAACAAAACCCAAGTAATTAACTATTAGCACTAGTTAATTAAAAATGATTAATAATAATTAATCATGGATGCAAATAATATCCGAAATATTATTCGTGAAAAGTTCGTGTGTCACAAAGACGTGTCGAGCATTTAAAAGTCATGTATGGTAACAAGTAAATGTAATAAAATACATTCATTAACACGCAAACATTAATAATAAACATTACTAATTAAAGATGGAAAAGTCAGGGTCGTTACATTACCCACCTGTTAAAGAAAATTTCGTCCCGAAATTTTAAGCTGAGGTAGATGGAGGAGTTGGGAAAAGGTGAGGATATTTCTGCATCATTTGATCCTCTCGCTCCCAGGTAAACTCAGGTCCTCGCTTGGCATTCCATCGTACTTGGATGATCGGAATCTTGTTGCATTTCAAAGTTTTGACCTCACGGTCCATTATCTCGACAGGTTCTTCCACAAAATGGAGTTTGTCATCAATTGTAAGTTCTTCCAGTGGTATGACAAGTTCGGGTGCAGCAAGACACTTCTTCAAGTTTGACACGTGGAAGGTAGGATGAACTGAGCTCAATTGAGTTGGGAGATCCAGACGGTAAGCAACGGGTCTAACACGTTCCAAGATTTCAAAAGGACCAATGTATCGTGGGTTTAACTTTCCACATTTTCCAAAACGGATCACACCTTTCCAAGGTGCAACCTTCAACATTACATGGTCACCCACGTTGAATTCAAAGTCTTTACGTTTGAGGTCTGCATAACTCTTTTGACGATCACGGGCCGTCTTAAGTATCGCTTGAATTTGAGCAACCTTTTCCGTTATTTCATGGACTATCTCGGGTCCGGTGATTTGCTTTTCGCCTACTTCGGCCCAACAAATAGGAGATCGGCATTTGCGGCCATACAATGCTTCAAAAGGTGCGGCATTAATGCTCGAGTGATAACTGTTGTTGTACGAGAATTCGACTAGCGGCAAATGCCTTTCCCAAGCCTTTACGAAATCAATGACACATGCACGCAACATGTCCTCCAAAGTCTGAATTGTGCGTTCGCTCTGACCATCGGTCTGTGGGTGATAAGCAGTACTCATGTCGAGACGAGTTCCCAAGGCTTCTTGCAAAGAACGCCAAAATCTAGAAGCAAAACGGGGATCGCGATCTGAGATGATCGATAAAGGTACACCATAACGAGATACAACCTCTTTGATGTATAGTTGAGCGAGTCTCTCCATCGTATCCATTTCCTTCATGGCTAAAAAGTGTGCAGATTTGGTAAGGCAGTCAACAATAACCCAAATGGTATCGTATCCGCCCACCATCTTTGGTAACTTAGTAATGAAATCCATTGTTATCCTTTCCCACTTCCATTGTGGGATTTCCGATTGATGAAGTAACCCAGAAGGTCTTTGATGTTCGGCCTTAACTTTCGAACAAGTCAAACACTTACCAACATAAGTTGCAACATCCTTCTTAAGATTCGGCCACCAATACTGTTCCTTAAGATCGTGGTACATCTTGCCCACTCTGGGATGAATCGAATATCTCGACTTATGGGCTTCATCTAGTATAAGGTTCCGTAGATCTCCATAAATAGGTACCCAAATCCTTCCGGCAAAATATCGAAGTTCAGTCTCCTTAACCTCGAATCGAGAGACAAGAATGTTCAAATGTTCATGAGATATATTCTCCTCCTTGAGAGCCTCATTTTGGGCTACTCGGATCTGGCTGTTGAGATTTGAATGTATGGTGATATTCAGTGCCCGAACACGAAGAGGTGTCATCTTCTCCTTTCGGCTCAAGGCATCGGCTACAACATTGGCCTTGCAAGGGTGATAACGAAGTTCACAGTCATAGTCGTTCAGCGTCTCGATCCATCGATGATGTCTCATATTCAGTTGCTTCTGATCAAAAATGTGTTGGAGGCTCTTATGATCGGTGAAAATAGTGCTCTTAGTTCCATAAAGATAGTGTCTCCACAATTTGAGCGCAAAGACAACGGCTCCAAGCTCGAGATCGTGAGTAGTGTAGTTTCGTTCGTGAATCTTCAGTTGTCGAGAGGCGTAAGTGATAACCTTTGTTCGTTGCATCAGTACACAACCAAAACCACTTTTCGATGCATCGCAATAAACGACAAAATCATCACTGCCTTCAGGAAGTGATAAGATAGGTGCTGTGGTTAACTTCTTTTTCAAGGTTTGAAATGTTGATTCATGTTCGGGTTCCCAAATGAACTTCTTGCCCTTGTGAGTCAGCGCGGTCAAAGGACGCACAATCAGAGAGAAACCTTCAATAAATCTTCGGTAGTAACCGGCGAGACCTAAAAATTGGCGAATATGCGTCGGAGTAGTGGGGGTTTCCCACTTGCTGATAGCTTCAATCTTGGCGGGATCAACTTTGATACCCTGGTCGCTCACAACATGACCCAGAAATTGGACTTCCTTCAACCAAAATTCACACTTGGAGAATTTTGCATAAAGTTGTTCTTGTCTCAAGAATTCAAGCACTAATCGAAGATGTTGTTCGTGTTCTTCTTCGATTTTGGAGTAGATGAGGATATCATCTATGAAGACGATAACGAACTTATCCAGGTATGGTTTGCAGACACGATTCATGAGATCCATGAACACAGCATGTGCGTTGGTTAAACCGAATGGCATCACGAGAAACTCATAATGACCATAACGAGTTCTGAATGCAGTCTTCATCACATCTCTCTCTTTCACCCTCAACTGGTGATAACCGGATCGTAAATCGATCTTAGAGTAAACGCTTGATCCTTGTAGCTGATCGAAAAGATCGTCAATTCGGGGAAGAGGATACCGATTCTTGATCGTCAATTTGTTGAGTTCACGGTAGTCGATACACATGCAGAAGGGTCCGTCCTTTTTCTTCACAAACAAAACAGGTGCGCCCCAAGGCGAGAAACTTGGTTGGATAAATCCACGGTCTAACTGTTCTTGTAATTGGCTCTGCAACTCTTGCATTTCGGAAGGTGCGAGTCGATAAGGTGCGCGAGCTACAGGTGCAGCTCCTGGCACTAAATCAATCTGAAACTCCACTGCTCTCGGTGGTCGTAATCCAGGCAATTCTTCCGGGAAGACATCGAAAAATTCGTTCACAATTCGCACGTCATCCACGCTCTTCACTTCGGTTTCTAATGTTTTCACATGTGCCAAAACAGCAAGACGTCCCTTTTTCATAATCTTTTGAACTTTCACGCAACTAATGAGGTTCAGCTTCGAGGTACATCTCTCTCCGTAAATGATCAGTGGCTCACCATCTCCTTGTGGTATACGAAGAGCTTTATCTCCACAGATAATATCGGCCCTTACTTTGGTCAACCAATCCATACCGACGATCACGTCAAAACTTCCCAATTTGATGGGTATCAAATCAATTTCGAAATCTGCACCAGCTATGTTGATAATAGCTCCTCGGCCAATTTGGTCAACTTTTTCAAGTTTTTCGTTGGCCACCTCGACAAGCATACTTTCTTTTAAAGGAACTAATGACCAATTTATCTTATCACAAAAGTGTCTATATACATAACTCCTATCGGCACCAGTATCAAATAAGACAGAAGCTAATAGATTGTTGATAGTGAATATACCTGTCACCAAGTCGGGGTTCTCACGTGCATCCCTTGCATTAACGTTGAAAGCTCTACCACGCGGTGATCCACCGTCCTTTTGCTTGTTGGGGCACGCATTTCTGAAATGGCCCGTCTGTCCGCATTCATAGCACTTCTTCGGCCCATTGGGGTTTGCCTTCACATTTAGAGTGGTGACCTTGCAGTCCTTTCCAAAATTCCCAGACCGTTGGCACTTTTCACAAACAACGTTACAATACCCAGTGTGGTGCTTGTAGCACCTCTTGCATTGCGGTAGGGTTCCCTTGTAGTTCGGGTTTGAGCTTGTGTTTGGGTTGAGGTTTCTTCCGTCGTTGTGCCTCTTGGCGAGGGTTTGATCATAGGTTCTCCCCTTGTTGTTATCCCACTTACGCTTGTCACTACTACCTGCTTCGGACTTAGTGTGACGACCCGGAAATTTTCGACCAAATTTAAACTTAATCTTTATATGTTACCGACACGATAATTAAAGTCTGTAATGGTGAGTCTCGAAAATGTTGAAACTATGTTCAATTGACCTTCGACTGCTCTCGATGATTCACGAACAATTAATTGTAAATAGATATGTGTGTATGTATATATAAATAATAATTCAAAATATAATTTGAAGTATTATATGTTGTTGTTACAAAAAAAATTAATAAAATAAAAATAGGATATTATAATAATTATTATTTAAAATATATCTCTACATATAAATAAAGTATATTAAAAAATAAATAAATAAATATATTTAATATAAAAATTTGGGATTTTTTTTTCTGAGAACTTTTATCCGCTACTAATTAACAACGGATCACGAAACCCAGTCCGTGTTATAGTGTCGTTAGAATATAAACAAAGTAACTTATGTAATTCAATTATACTACTGAGCATGATTGTACCTCATACTACTTTATGGTTTGTTTCATTACAATCAATAATAGTAATTAATGTAAGTATCATGGGTGATTGTACCTCATACTACTTTATGGTTTGTTTCATTACAATCAATAATAGTAATTAATGTAAGTATGATGGGTGACGCATATATATTTTCCCATGTTCAAACAATCTTACATACTTTTATTCTCACTTCTTAATCATAATGTGAACTAGAAAACATGACCAACACAAACACCATTTATATATCATCTTTGATTCCCCTTTACTCACAATTTCACCTCATTTTTTATCTTTCAAATTCATTATTGGGTTTTCAGTTTCAATTGATGGGGAATACAAATCAAACACCGCAACCCATGCCACACCTTGTTCAACAACAGATTGAAGACCAATAACAACAACTATTTTTTTTCATCATCAACTCGTCCACAAACCCAACGACTCTACACCTTCCATCGCCACTCTCTCCAACCATGAACACCACCCTAGAGCACCACCCTCACTCTCCTTCTTCGTTTGATGAAACTACCATTAAACTCACCACTAACGACACCCATTAACCTCTATATGCTACTGTTATACTGTCCTATTCTCGCAACTCGGACCACCACCCATCGCCTTAAAACCCACTTCATCGAACCACCTGCAAGCAACCATCACTTGAATACATCACCATTAGAACACACTTCTATTTTTCGTTACTAACAAAAACCACCACCATTCGGAATCACCCTAACACCACCTTTCGTTAATCGAGAACCATTAAATCAAGAACCCATCAAAACCCACGTCAAACTGCAATGGCAACTTCCATGTTTCTGTTTCGATACAAGCTGCTACTATGTATCTGTTTTCTATCCATAACCACCACCATTAACTGCTACCTCTACTAACTAAGCGTTCATGCTTCCTGTTTTCATTTCTACTCTCTGAAATTATTGCTACCACACATTAGTGCCTTGTTGTTTTTAAAACCGAATTATATATATATAAAAAAGCCAACCATTATTGATTGTTTTTCTTCTTTTTGGTCGACATTTACCAACCCTAAGATACCTCACTTGCCAACATGTTCACTAGTGGAGAATATTAATATCATATTTAAGGAAAAGTGCAAATAGTTAAAACAAATTATGGTGAGGGGAAGTGACGTAAAAGAAGATAGTAATGATACGGTACAGTGACTTGCTAACTGTACTAATTCGGTGTGGTGGATACATCTCAAAATAACAACCCATGGATACTTGTTGGGCTATCAATATGTTCAATTTTTTTTTATTTAGCCGTGAACTATTCTGTTGCTGGGCTGTCACTATTTTGGCCGAGAATCACTTCATGATTGATGTGGGCCGAATCAATTATCAACCATATTGGACTGCTCCATTTTTTTTACAAGGGAAGTAGAAGAAGTAATGATGCGATGGTGATTAAAATAATGAAGATGATTATGATTATGATCATGATATGATGATTATGATAATGAGAAACGTTAATGATAGATGATAAATACGTTTGATGTTAAGATATTAAAATGGCTTTTGTTGATTGAAGAGGAAGAAGAAGGACTTGCATTTATACGAGTTATATATAAATCGAATTGAATAATTATAAGAAAAATAGAATTAGTGGCATGGTTAGAGGTGTTAGCGGGTTTGCGGGAGGTCACGGGTTCGAGCCCGGACTCTGTCATTTCTTTTTAGGAAAGCTTTTAAGATAGTTTTATCTGTTATTATTATTAGTATAAGTATTATTATTAATATTATTATTAGAATTATTATTATTATTATCATTATTTTAATACTATCATAATTATTATTATTATTAAAGGAACCTTTATTTTTAAAATTATTATTTTTATTAAAATTATTAGTATTATCAAAAGTATCATTTAAAAGTATCATTTTTATTAAGATTTATATTATTATTATAACTAATATTATTAGTAAAAAAACTACCTTTTTATTTAAAATTTCATTTTCATTATTATTATTATATCATTATAACAAATAAATATTTTGTATATAAAAAATATACTATTACTAAAATTATATTAACATTACCTATTATTTTATAGTAAATTTATTAACATTTCTATTATGTATATACAAAATAAATACATATATAACATGCAATTTAAGATATGAATATATTAGAGTTTAATACAAATTATATATAAACTACAACATTAATATACAAATACTATATAATTAATAGATGAAATTATTTTATTTTCATAATATATTTTAATATATATATATATATATATATATATATATATATATATATATATATATATAAATGATATAGGTTCGTGAATCCGAGGTCAACCATACACTTGTTCAGTGTTGTCATATGTATTTTTACTACAAAATACAGTATGGTGAGTTTCATTACTCCCTTTTTATATATATTTTTGGGCTGAGAATACATGCGCTGTTTTATAAATGTTCTACGAAATAGGCACAAGTACTAAAACTAATTCTATGTGGGTTTAAACCAGAAATATACCCTTAGCTTGGTAACATTAAACTACTTGTCTATGTACGGTAGGCGCGACTCCTAAAGATAGATCTATTGGGCCTGACAAACCCCATCCTGACTATGGGATGCTTTAGTACTTCGAGGTTATTTTAAACACACCTGATCTGGTGTACTTCAGAGGGTAAAACATGAACGTTAAGGCTTGTTACTGGGTGGCTACTGCTTATAGAATACTTTTATACACTTGCGAGTGTACATATATTTATGAAATTGAAATCTTGTGATCTATCAAAATTACTGAATTTTATGATTGTATATGATAAACCTATGAACTCACCAACCTTTTGCTTGACACTTTTAAGCATGTTTATTCCCAGGTATGAAAGAAATCTTCTGCTGTGCATTTGCTCATATTACATGGAGTCGTTCATGGCATATCTAAGTCAGTACCTCGCGATGGGACCAAATGTTGAAGACTTCGTCCAGATGGATTAGGACGGGTCGTCACAGGTGGTATCCGAGCGGTGGTCTTAGCGAACTAGGTCTTGCATTAGTGTGTCTAACTGATAGTTGTTTAGATGCATTAGTGGGTCTGGACTTCGACCGTGTCTGCATGTCAAAATTTTTGCTTATCATTTCGTGTCAAAAATTATTTGCGTATCATCCTTAAAGTCTAGACACGACTTACTGCCTCTATTACATAGACAGTGTATAGATAAATTCATATCTTAGCATATCTGTTATTGTTACCTTTACCTGACAGCTTTCGTAGATTCCTCCGTAACTTATGGGATTTTAGTAATATATATGCATATGTAAATTATGTATTGCAGGGTACTAATCTACATCCTATAATCTATTTCTTATCGAAAATCCTTCATCTGATCGTATGAGATGAATCCCTCAACCAGTTTGAGTTCTTTAGATTACGATAGCTATTCCAATAGTTATTCCGACAGCTATTCCGATATGGATTTCCACTCGAACTCCGAAAGCAGTGTAACCGGAATGGAGCAACCAATCAGCCATCCCCAATTCATCTGATGGGTTCATAGTTGACTTAATCAATGGAGACATGACGAAGGCGATCCTTTTCACCAACCGAATTTACCTCTTGACAATGAACCTAAAGCACTTACCGGCTAACCTATCCGTAATACCATTTTCTCGCTCATTTCCAGAGTATCTCGTCATGATTATATTCTATCCACAATCCTAAACCTTATTCATCCGCTCGTTCCGACCGACAATCATCCTGGAATAATGAAAGAAGTCAACGAACTTCACGCTCAAATAATCAATCTGGAAAACGTGGTTTAAAACTTACCAGCTTTAGCAATGTCACCGGCACCAACAGTATCACCAACATCATTACCATCACCACCAACAACCCAAGTTTCAACATCACACGCCTCAACGTCTCATTATGTATCTCGAGCATAATCATCGTTCTACGAATCGTTCTACATCATTTATCTTTGTTCTTCATGGCGATTATGTAATTTCTAAAGTTTTAGAGATTATTTATTCTAGTTCCAACCAAAAACTAAATGAGATTAATATCACATTAACTCATTACATCCATGATTATATCTGAAGAAAATATATATGAAAGTATATTTTCATAAAGATTGTAATTAAA
Source organism: Rutidosis leptorrhynchoides (assembly GCF_046630445.1). Classification (NCBI taxonomy): domain Eukaryota; kingdom Viridiplantae; phylum Streptophyta; class Magnoliopsida; order Asterales; family Asteraceae; genus Rutidosis; species Rutidosis leptorrhynchoides. Next base: position 26,283,717 of record NC_092337.1, read on the forward strand.
AACTCTATTGTATAAATTGTTAATGGTGAAAATATTTTAACGGGTAGGTAATACCCGAGAAATATTTAGATTTCACATTAATAAGTTACACTGTACATTTTTCGAATCTGATTCAACGGTCATCTACTATCCTATTTACATCCACAGATATACGAATTCGTTCACCACAAAATAACCATTTTTCATTCAATTTCATATTTGGATTTTGGTCTATCAGAATCCGATAAGTGGCATAATAAAGAAAACATTGGACAAAATAAAATTTGTTAGAAACAAACAAATTAACTATGAGAAATTTTGTTAAGAATCCACGCTAACTGTTCCTAGCTAACTGTTAATTCCGTATTACCTTTTATTTATCACAATTTATATATCGCAATTTAATTATCGCATTTTATTTATCGCAATTTTAATTCTCGCAATTTTATTTATTGTCATTTAATTTCTGTTATTTATCTTACGCACTTTAAATATCGGGACACGTATACAAGGTTTTGACATATCATATCGACGCATCTTTATATATTATTTGGAAAAACCATAGACACTCTATATGCAGTAATACTGGAGTTAGCTATACAGGGTTGGGGTTGATTCTATAATAATATATATAGTTTGAGTTGTGATCGAGTCTGAGACATGTACACGGGTCACGATATGTATTAATTAATTCGAATATTATAAATTAAACTATATATGAATTATTGGACTGTTAATTGTGGACTATCAACTGTGGACTAATAACATTGGACAATTAAAATGAATTAAAATATTGATTATAACATATGAAACTAAACAATTCTTCAAGTTTGCCACTTGATTTCATCTTAAACCTCATTTGTATCTTGACGATTATAATCTGCGTTCAAACCTTTCATAATTCTTGAAAACACCTCAATCGAGAAGACGAACCAACCGCACTTCATCTACGGAAGAAAAGATTGATACATATAGTTATGCACCTGAAAAACTCTCGAAAACTGAGTAAACGTTTAACACGTAGCTGTGCTAATTCCTTTAGTGTTATTATTACCAAAAATAACTTTGCAGTTTTTTCAAAATAGCCAATTTTGTCACAGCTCCAGCAAGACAACTTCGACTTTTCATTCGAAACAACCTTATTATAACCTCGATATATATATGTGTGCTATTTTATTGTTACCAGAGAACCTTTTATATTCCACCATACTACCATCATCGTTTAATCATCTAAAAACACAATTCTTCTGAAAACACCTCGAATTGATAACCGACGATTCAGATATGGCTGCATTAAATGCAGAGGAAACAGTAAAATTGTAGATAGCCTAAATGGCCAAGAAGTTGATGATAAAGAATGGAGTGTTAGGAACGCTCGGTAGAAAATTTGGAACTGAAAAACGGATTCAGCTAACCATGAAGGAGACCAAGGACAAATACAAGGACCAAACCCTATATTCAAAAAAAAATCCAGGTAATTCTGGATCCGATGAAATCTTTAGAGAATATCATGCTCCGAAGTCATGTTAAAATCTTGCGAAAAATCTTTCTTCATCAACTTTCGAACTGAGAAATTTCCAAAATATCATCATAAATATCTTCGATATTTCTGAGGATATTTTCATAAATATTCTTGTCCGAAATTATCTACCTCTTCGTGTTTTCTGTATTCCATTATATTGGAAACTTCTGTAAAATCTAAGTATAAATTATGAATGAATTGTGAAGAAGTGTTGGGAATTGATGCATGAGTTAGTATAATATAATGACGCCCGGCCAACGTGATTATATTACAGTAAGTCATGCTGAGTTTCTAATGAAACGTGATGATTCACAGACCTTAACGTCATCATGTGTCATGTTACATAACTCTTTCATTCTGTTTAAATTCAAAAAAATATCAAGAAAATATATTCTTGATAGTTCTATTCTCGGTGATTCTGGTAATTTGACAAATCAATTCGTGCTATTACCGTTCCTTTCTGCTTAATATATTATAATCATTCGAAACTCTATAACTACGAATTCTGGATCATTATTCGTTTGAATTAACTTCGGAAAAAGAAAACAAAGGGATGGAACTCCAAAATATAAAGGAAATGAAGATGGTGGATTTATAGTGAACTACCCAACAGAGTAATCAAGACAGATAATCGCTTTTAATTAAAAAGATCCTAACCTCTTTAAATCCCGAAGAAATCAGATCTTATTTAGATTTCAAAGATTTCTTTAAAATCCCTTGAATTCCAGAATTCAAACGTGACTACGTCAAAAGTAAGACGAATCTTAAATTTCTCATTTCACTCTTTTGTGACAGCTTCACTAGTACGCTTCACATAATCGAATCATCTTATCTATATTACCCAATATTGATAAAACTCTATTTATCAACTCAAATTCGTCATGAAAACATTTTTATTGTTAGCAATGACCATCCCAATCAAATTTTGGGATGAAATTTCTTTAACGGGTAGGTACTGTGACGACCCGAAAATTTTCGACCAAATTTAAACTTAATCTTTATATGTTACCAACACGATAAGTAAAGTCTGTAATGGTGAGTCTCGAAAAAGTTGAAACTATGTTCAATTGACCTTCGACTGCTCTCGACGATTCACGAACAATTAATTGTAAATAGATATGTGTGTATGTATATATAAATAATAATTCGAAATATAATTTGAAGTATTATATGTTGTTGTTATAAAAAAATTTAATAAAATAAAAATAGGATATTATAATAATTATTATTTAAAATATATCTCTATATATAAATAAAGTATATTAAAAAATATATATATATTTAATATAAAAATTTGGGATTTTTTTTCTGAGAACTTTTATCCGCTACTAATTAACAACGGATCACGAAACCCAGTCCGCGTTATAGTGTCGTTAGAATATAAACAAAGTAACTTATGTAATTCAATTATACTACTGTGCATGATTGTACCTCATACTACTTTATGGTTTGTTTCATTACAATCAATAATAGTAATTAATGTAAGTATCATGGGTGACGCATACATATTTTCCCATGTTCAAACAATCTTACATACTTTTATTCTCACTTCTCAATCATAATGTGAACTAGAAAACATGACCAACACAAACACCATTTATATATCATCTTCGATTCCCCTTTACTCACAATTTCACCTCATTTTTTTTCTTTCAAATTCATTATTGGGTTTTCAGTTTCAATTGATGGGGAATACAAATCAAACACCCCAACCCATGCCACATCTTGTTCAACAACAGATTGAAGACCAATAACAACAACTATTTTTTTTCATCATCAACTCGTCCACAAACCCAACGACTCTACACCTTCCATCGCCACTCACTCCAATCATGAACACCACCCTAGAGCACCACCCTCACTCTCCTTCTTCATTTGTTGAAACTACCATTAAACTCACCACTAATGACACCCATTAACCTCTATATGCTACTGTTATACTATCCTATTCCTGCAACTCGGACCACCACCCATCGCCTTAAAACCCACTTCATCGAACCACCTGCAAGCAACCATCACTTGAATATATCACCATTAGAACACACTTCTATTTTTCGTTACTAACGAAAACCACCACCATTCGGAATCACCCTAACACCACCTTTCGTTAATCGAGAACCATTAAATCAAGAACCCATCAAAACCCACGTCAAACTGCAATGGCAACTACCATGTTTCTGTTTCGTTACAAGTTGCTACTATGTATCTGTTTTCTATCCATAACCACCACCATTAACTGCTACCTCTACTAACTAAGCGTTCATGCTTCCTGTTTTCATTTCTACTCTCCGAAATTATTGCTACCACACATGAGTGTCTTGTAGTTTTTAAAACCGAATTATATATTAAAAAAAGCCAGCTATTATTGATTGTTTTTCTTCTTTTTGGTCGACATTTACCTACCCTAAGATACCCCACTTGCCAACATGTTCACTAGTGGAGAATATTAATATCATATTTAAGGAAAAGTGCAAATAATTAAAACAAATTATGGTGAGGGGAAGTGACGTAAAAAAAGATAATAATGATACGGTACAGTGACTTGCTAACTGTACTAATTCGGTGTGGTGGATACATCTCAAAATAACAACCCATGGATACTTGTTGGGCTATCAATATGTTCAATTTTTTTTTTTTAGCCGTGAACTATTCTGTTGCTGGGCTGTCACTATTTTGGCCGAGAATCACTTCATGATTGATGTGGGCCGAATCAATTATCAACCATATTGGACTGCTCCATTTTTTTTTACAAGGGAAGTAGATGAAGTAATGATGCGATGGAGATTAAAATAATGAAGATGATTATGATTATGATCATGATATGATGATTATGATAATGAGAAACGTTAATGATAGATGATAAATACGTTTGATGTTAAGATATTAAAATGGGTTTTGTTGATTGAAGAGGAAGAAGAAGGACTTGCATTTATACGGGTTATATAGAAATCGAATTGAATAATTATAATAAAAACAGAATTAGTGGCATGGTTAGAGGTGTTAGCGGGTTTGCGGGAGGTCACGGGTTCGAGCCCGGACTCTGCCATTTCTTTTTAGGAAAGCTTTTAAGGTAGTTCTATCTATTATTATTATTAGTATAAGTATTATTATTAATATCATTATTAAAATTATTATTATTATTATCATTATTTTAATACTATCATAATTATTATTATTATTATTATTATTATTATTATTATTATTAAAGGAACCTTTATTTTTAAAATTATCATTTTTATTAAAATTATTAGTATTACCAAAAGTATCATTTAAAAGTATCATTTTTATTAAGATTTATATTATTATTATAACTAATATTATTAGTAAAAAAACCACCTTTTTATTTAAAATTTCATTTTCATTATTATTATTATATCATTATAACAAATAAATATTTTGTATATAAAAATATACTATTACTAAAATTATATTAACATTACCTATTATTTTATAGTAAAAATATTAACATTGCTATTATGTATATACAAAATAAATACATATATAACATGCAATTTAAGATATGAATACATTAGAGTTTAATACAAATTATATATAAACTACAACATTAATATACAAATACTATATAATTAATAGATGAAATTATTTGATTTTCATAATATATTTTAATATATATATATATATATATATATATATATATATATATATATATATATATATATATATATATATATATATATATATATATATATATATAGGTTCGTGAATCTGAGGTCAACCATACACTTGTTCAGTGTTGTCATATGTATTTTTACTACAAAATACAGTATGGTGAGTTTCATTATTCCCTTTTTATATATATTTTTGGGTTGAGAATACATGCGCTGTTTTATAAATGTTCTACGAAATAGGCACAAGTACTAAAACTAATTCTATGTGGGTTTAAACTAGAAATATACCCTTAGCTTGGTAACATTAAACTACTTGTCTATGTACGGTAGGCGCGAATCCTAAAGATAGATCTATTGGGCCTGACAAACCCCATCCTGACTATGGGATGCTTTAGTACTTCGAGGTTATTTTAAACACACCTGATCTGGTGTACTTCAGAGGGTAAAACATGAACGTTAAGGCTTATTACCGGGTGCCTACTGCTTATAGAATACTTTTATACACTTGCGAGTGTACATATATTTATGAAACTGAAATCTTGTGGTCTATCAAAATTACTGAATTTTATGATTGTATATGATAAACCTATGAACTCACCAACCTTTTGGTTGACACTTTTAAGCATGTTTATTCTCAGGTATGAAAGAAATCTTCCGCTGTGCATTTGCTCATATTACATGGAGTCGTTCATGGCATATTTAAGTCAGTACCTCGCGATGGGACCAAATGTTGAAGACTTCGTCCAGATGGATTAGGATGGGTCGTCACACTTAGCCTTCTCCGGTTCATCGATGATGATTTGGTTCATTAAGGTATGTGCCATGCGCATTGCTTCCGGGACATTTGGTGGCTTAGACGAGGTGACATTTCCCTTAATGGACTTAGGAAGTCCCCACAAATACCTTTCCATACATTTGAACTCCGGGGTAACCATGGTAGGACACATCAGGGCTAGTTCCAAATACCTACGATTGTAACCATCGAGATCGTTTCCCACAACCTTCAACTGCATAAACTCAATCTCCATCTTCTGGATCTCGGTCCTAGGGCAATATTCCTCAATCAGGGTCCCTTTGAATTCCTCCCATGGGGTAGCAAATGCCTCATCAATACCCTTTGCTTGAGCCAACGTGTTCCACCATGTTAGTGCGCCGTCAGACAGCGTACATGAAGCAAACTTGGTTTTGTTCGCCTTTGAAAGTTACTAACTCGAAACACAGATTCTAATTTCTCGAACCACCTAGTGAGACCAACTGGCCCCTCCGTTCCACTAAAGTTGTGGGGCTTGCAGCTTTAAAACTCTCTGTATGTGCACCCATTATGAATGGGCTGGATAACCGGTGGCGGTGGATCTTGGAGGTTCCTTTCCACTAAAGCTGCAGCGACTCGTTCATTGATCATCTCCTCGATTTGGGCTGCGGTAGGTGTTGATCGTCCGTTGGCCATGGTGTTCTAAACAAAAATTTTGACTCAAGTCAAAATCCAGTATTCAAATAGTAATAATACAGTATATGGTAACCAACATGGAATCAACACATCACATGTTTATTAAGTAATGCAACCAGGTACAAATACCACAGAATCATACAGTAACGTAAATAGAACATCGTACAAGAATTAAATAACGCAAAGTTCCATTCATTAATAATAAGTTGCATACATCTGTATAGGTTCGTACAATACATAAGTGAAACATAAAACTACAACTAGATTACATAATGAAATCTAATACAAAGGTCCTATGGTGAAGGTGGGTGTAGGATGTCCAATATGTGGGACATCTGGTCCTCGAGCTCAGTTACCCGAGCACGGAGGATCTCCACCTCCCTCATCAGTTCCTTGACAGAGGGAGATGGTGGGGCAGGCGGTGCAGTCGGTACGGGTGGTGCTGGTGGAACTGGTGGTGCAGACGGTCCGGCTCCAGAAGTAGAGGCTGCGAAGCGGTAAGGCTTACGGATGAAGGGATCAGCAGGATACGGCACAAGCCGCTTTCGGGCGGTAACCCTACGACGCCGACCATATGCGTCAGTGAATGCTCGACCTCCATTAATCCCTGGAATGATGACACCTTCGAAACGGTACCGCTTCTTTGGCGGGGTGGAGGGTGGCTGTACAGGTGCATTATCAGGGTCCTCATCAGATAAAGAGTCAGCAGAGGATGGGTCGTCAGATAAAGAGTCAGCAGAGGATGGGTCGTCCAAATCATGTGGAGGTGGCTGTACGGGTGGCTGTACTGGCTCTCCTCGGGTGGCCATCATCTGTCGGTATCTGGCGGGCTCGATCGGCACGAGACGTCCATCAGGAGTGCGTCGGCACCAATGGTTATGCTAATTACGGACTGGGCCTTCCCCAAGATCCGCGGGAATCACAGCACCACCGGGATGGTGCTGTGGCTCCGAGGGTCCGGGGGCAAGTGGAGCTGGAATCTCCTGGAGGTCCTCGGCTCTGTCAGAGGTAACCACTGGGGCAGGTGCATGACTACTGGCACCATAGGATGAAGCGCCAGGGTCACTGGTGGGTGGCGACGACGGCATCTGGGAATCGGCAACAACGGTCGGTGAAGTGGCGGACGAGTCTGAGTCACTGTCCAAAATGATGACAGGTGGAATATCCGACATCTCAACAAGGAAAAATAACTTTTTTCACGTTAGTAAGTCATAAAGCAAGCACGTATTAGGCAAAGTAACTACGACAGTCTAAATCATGTATAGCAGTAAATAACATGGCAATAATAATGAATCGTACAGAAGTAGCATGCAATTGAAAGCAAATAATAGCATGCAGTAGTGAAAACAAGTAGCATACGGCATATCTCAGTAAAAGTAAGTAGCAGCATGCAGTAAGTTCAGCGGAAACAAGTAAACTAGCAAGTTGTAGATTAGTCCTACTCGGGTCGGTCTTAGACTCACTAATGCAACCTACTTCCCTGCAACCAATGCTCTGATACCAAATGTGACACCCTGTACTAAATCAACATGTATGGATCATCAACAACATGATCATTACAAGGTCAAACACTATATGCGTTTTCAAAACAAATTTGCATTCATGATAAAAGGTGACGTCATAACTAACATCAAATGTTTTACAACCAAAAGTATGCTTCTATGAACGGAAGCAAAGATAATAGTACGTGACCCTTAGGTCGTTACAAATCATTGATCAAAAGTAATTAAGTTTGAATGCAAGATAATATGTTTCATGTGGTGACGTCTCTAGTAAGCACAGCGGAAGTCTATAAGGCATGACTAGTACAACAGCGGAAGCAAGTAACCTTAAGCACCTGAGAAAAACATGCTTAAAAACGTCAACACAAAGGTTGGTGAGCTATAGTTAAAGTATAACAGTAATGTAAGTAGGCCACGAGATTTCAGTGCTTCAACAAGCGTTTCAAAATAGTATGTAAAGTATATGTTTAACCGTGGGCACTTGGTAACTAACTTAACATTTATAACCCCCTGAAAGTACACTTGGCGAGTGCGTATGTATTACGAAGTATTAAACACCCGTTAAATGCTAGCGCGACTAGCCCGAGTGGGGATGTCAAACCCTATGGATCCATATCTAAGATTCACGTTCACCGGTTCAATAACCAATGACTAAACGTTACCGATCTAAAGGGAATGTTTATGCCGTTGTATAACCCATACATATATAAAGTTTAAGTACTCGTGCCTAGTATGTAAAACGTAAAACACGCATGCATTCTCAGTCCCAAAATAGTTAAAGTAATAAGGGATGCTATAACTCACAGTGGTAAAGTAGTAGTAAAGTTGAGTCGGGAAGTAAGCAAGTATGTAGGTCCGGAAAGTCCTCAACCTAAGTCAAATATTACTAAGTCAGTAAATCGTCCCAATAGGTTTAAATGTATATAAATTAGGTCTTAAGTATCATCATCATTCATCATTATGTCAAAAGGGTAAAGTAAGTTTTCAATCAAGTAAAGAGTTTAAAACAAAGGCTGACTTTGATCAGTCACCACGGCCTCTATACCTACTGAAATAAGGTGAGACCAGTGGCCATGGCTCCATATATGAGTCCTTTAGTTGTGGTAAAAATTCCAGAAGCAAACTCGTCTTTGTTTGACCGTGGCGATGGTTTAAGTGCGAGTAGGTCAGAATTTTCAACACAACGTTAAAAGGACATAGTGACGTTCGGAGGGCCATAGATCCTAAACCGTAACTCGGATTAAGACGAGTCTTGAATGAAAAATTATCTACTCGAATAGAGATAACTGAAAATCAACTTTACAATAGCCCAGGTATTCTGATCAGTTCCAAAAAACAGTAAACAGTGTGTTCCGGTGGGTTCTTGGTGCTTGACGTTCATCACGGTTCTCATCCTTGATGCATATAGTTTCAAGTGTGCAACTCGTTGATGTGTTTACATCATATTTACCAAGTTTTGACCATAATAACACAAGTTTAAGTCTAAGATAAGTAGCACAACTCAATTAAGTGTTGCAAGTAGTTTGATGAACCAAAGTTACATCAAGATCTTAGATCCGACACATACATGAACTCTAAAAGTAATATTAAGCTACAAACTTGAAAGTAAACTAACTAATCAAGATCTTAAGTTGTAGAACATAGTTCTTAGTTTGATCTTGAAGATCCTAGACCCAAAAGTCTAGATCTAAAGTTACTAAGTTAAATCCTAAGTTATAACACTTGAATATTTACTTTCATGAAACCATAAGTTATGAAACTTAGATTTTCATCTTGTAAAGTGTATGTAAGCTCATAAGCTCTTGATTATGACAAAATTAGAAGACCATAAGCTATAGAAACTTAGATCTTTCATAAGTATATGAAGTTATAACTAGAAAGTTATACTTCCATGTTCTTGAACTTATAAAGTTAACTTTAGTTCAAGAAAGTATGAGATCAAGATTAACTTGTAATACTTGACCCTTAACCAACAAACACGAACTAAAACATGTACAAAGTGATGAATATAAACTAAATAAACAAGTAACAAGTTCATGGTTGTTCATACTTGGAAAGATTCAAGCCAAGGCTTGATCCTTAAGAAAGTAAACTTTATGTTTACAAACATGAACACAAGTAATGATTTTACAATTCATGAACTTTCAATCTTTCAAAACATTAAATGTAGAACCATAAACTAGGAAGTTTAGGTTCTTGTTTGTTCTTGTAATACAAGATAATATGAAGAACAAACTTGAAAGTTTGATTCTTAACAACAACAAACAACTACAAGTAAGTAAACAATAATCAAAGACAAGTAAATGATGATGAAGATGTGAGTATGTTTCGGTTTTTAGAGCAAAGAAAGAAGAGAAAAATTTGTTCAAGTTAGCTACAATGTAGAGAGAAAATGAGAGAAAAAAAATAAGTAAGTTTGATGTGTGTGTAAAGTGAAATGAAACAAGAGAATACTAGTAGATAAGTTAATCAAAAAAAAGTTTTGAATCCTCCCTTTGTCCCACTATGGCCGACGGTTTCACAAGGGGAAAGGGGAAGGAAAAAGTCCACTAGTTACTTCATGTATTTGGCTCAAAAAAATGGTAATAAGGTTGCATGGTGTTGGAACAAGGTGTAAGTATGTAGTAACTAGATTCCATATGCACTAATCAAACTAGTTAAGCCTTAAAGTAATACTTACATGAAAGATGGCCTAATTAGTCCATTAACATTAATAAAAGCCCAAGTTCAAGTAATTAACAAGTTAATCCAACAAAGCCCAAGTTATTAAATATTAACACTAGTTAATTAAAAATGATTAATAATAATTAATCATGGATGCAAATAATATCCGAAATATTATTCGTGAAAAGTTCGTGTGTCACAAAGACGTGTTGGGCATTTAAAAGTTATGTATGGTAACAAGTAAATGTAATAAAATACATTCATTAACACGCAAGCATTAATAATAAACATTACTAATTAAAGATGGAAAAGTCAGGGTCGTTACAGAAGTCGTCTTATTATGCATGATGAGTCAGTTCGGGACTGCGAGTTGGGTTGGATCCAATACTGCAATGCTCGTTTTAGTTGGACGTTAACGATACATTTGTGGCCCAAATGGAAGAATAAATGGATCTATCCAACTGATAGTTTAGTGGCATTCCTTCAAGTTTGTTCAATTGATGCTACGTTTGTTTTTGACCCGGGCAAGCATTTACACGGTTTAAAGAAATTCCCCAATCGCACATTCGTTTTTGATCAGGGAAGGCCAACATTTATTGTTCACAGCACGTACGTATTTGATTGTGGAAGGTTTCGATGTTCTACATGCTTGAGGACAAGCATATTTTGAAGAAGATGGGATTGTTATGGATTATCTAGTGAGTCATGTGCAAGGCATATGACCATTTGACCTTCTTCCTCTATAGTATAAATAAGACCATAGGGTTCAATAGTTCAATTAGTGTTTGATTTGTATTGTGTGTGTAACACATCCTTCTCCTTCTAATCTTTGTAATCATTGAGTAATCAATAAAATCTGTCATCATAATCCTCAAGATCCGTTTCTTATTTCTAAGATCTCCAGGTTATGATTGAGTAGTTCCTCGATTCTTAAGTGTAATTCAGGAAGTACATATCATATCCCTAATTGAATCGTCGATTTTCTAGTTCAGAGAAAGAGAAGAGTTCTTTAATTGGTTTATGTGATAATGAATGAAAACAATAGAGAGAGACCCCGTTTTTTCAATAGGGACGGATATTAGGAGGGTAATTTTGTAAGTAAACAATTAAAATTGATGAGAGAGATAATTGATGAGTGATCAAAGTAATCAATTGTTGTTATTGAAAGTTAAGATTAAATCTAATGGTTTATTTTTTGCCAACTACGATTTTTGAAAGATGATTAGCTAAAACTGACTTTGTTATTATATATAAATATAGATAGATTAGAATCAAATTACTCATTAAGTTTGATTAGCCGATAATAAAGGATTATATGTGATCTCTCGAATATCAAACAAATATATTTATCTTTTATCCTATAGAATGGTATTAGTGTGTGTTTGACTTTGAGATACAAAATCACTTAGCAAAATAATTTTTCGGTTGAATAAATAATATGTTGTGAATGCCTGACAAAACTAACACGTGAAGAATACTGAGCCCGAAATTATATGGACAATTGAACCGTCAGCCGCACACCTGAGACCCAAACCTTAGAATTTTACGTCTCTAAATCCGAGGATGAAAAATTATCAGCGTAGCATCATCTTCATCCATTCCTTTATCAACTCGGTGAGGTAAGCTCTTTCAAACCAAGTACACATCTTTTGCATTCCATGTGTTATTTCGAGAAGACAAACTTAAGTGAAATGATGATTACTTGATTAGTTAAAAAGTTAATTTTACCTATTTTTTTATGAATCGAGCCATCGAGGTAAAATCCACTTTTAACTTAATTAATAAATTATTTTAAATCACATTTCTCAAGCTATGCCCAAGAGATTTATTCACTCTCACAAGAACTAGATTTCATACCACTATTAAACAAAATAACATAATCAAAGTTAATACAGTAAGCCTACACAATAAACTGCCTCAATTAATCGGATATATTTAACGGACGTCAGTTTCATAGTCAACCATGTAACAATTAGATAATTCTAGGTCACCACAAAAAAAAAAAAAAAAAAAAAAAGATCAAAATTTAGGGACCAACGGTGTAATTTTGTCTTAAAAGTGACATAAAACTAGAAATTAGAAATCAAGCGGACCTAGAAGTTGTTGATAGATGGTGTACGTTTAGAGCTCGACGAGCTGCTAACAATGACGTCATCGCTTTTCCGGCATTGGAGGTTCTGGAAACAGCTCTTACCTTTCTCTACACCGATTCACGATACTTTGACAACCAATTCACGTTTATCTCACTTTTCTCAACTAGTTCGCGATATTACTACAACTGATTCGCGATATATAGGTGAATAATCCTAGCTCGGATCTGGAAATACATACCTGTTACTTGTGTGCGAAACAGCAGGCTCAACTTTTTCATTGTACATGCAGGTGTATTTTTATTGTTTGGTGTGGGTGTATTTTTATTTTTTTCATTGTTCATATATTATAATTGTAAGTGAGTTTTTTTTGTTTATGATTTTTTTTTCTAGATCTATGGGTTTGTATTAGGATTAAATCCCACACCCTTTTGGGTTTTGTATTTCACTATTTATAATGATTACAAGATAAATACATAAGGAAATAAATAAAAGATACAAATACATATTCTTGCTCCCTAAGTCTCGGTGGTAACTTGTTGAGCAAGTTCACCGTTAATACCCCCCACCCCCCTCAAGCGAATAGGTGGCGGGCCAACTTGAAGCTTGGAACGAAAGGACTCAAACAAAGGCCGAGGCAAACTCTTAGTGAAGATATCAGCGAGCTGAAGATTGGTCGGCACAAATTTCGTATACAATTTCCCGAAAGTAACTAACTCACGTACAAAATAATAGTCTATATCGATGTGTTTAGCACGTTTGTGAGAAATAGGATTCTGACTGAGAAACAAAGCACTCTTATTATCACATAAGATAGTGGGACGATCAGGAGGCAAAATATAAAGTTCACGCAAAAGATGCGTAATCCACACAATCTCAGCCGCAGTGTTGGCCAATGCCTGATACTCAGATTCACAGCTGGGCTGAGCAATAGTAGGTTGCTTTTTAGCACTCCAACTAACTAAATTACTGCCAAGAAATATTGAGTACCCGTAAGTAGATCATCGTGTTTCAATACAGCGAGCCCAATCAGCATCAGAATAACCAAGAAGAGAGGCCTTTGGAGAATGATAAAAAGTTAAGCCATAATGTATCGTACCTTTGATGTAACGAATAATTCGTTTAACAGCTTGAAGATGATCAATGGTCGGAGCTTGAAGAAATTGACTAACTTGATTAACTGCATAAGAAATGTCTGGACGAGTAATAGTGAGATATTGCAAAGCTCCAACAAGAGAGCGATAATAAGTCGGATCCTCAAAGGGAATCCCATCATTGGAAAATGAAGCAGCAGTTGGCAAAGGTGTGGAAATAGGTTTACTATCAAGAAGCTGAGCACGTACTAGAATATCATGTGCATATTTAGCTTGACTGAGAAACAAACCCGAGTCAATATATGCAACCTCAAGACCCAAAAAATAGCTTAGTTTGCCAAGATATTTAATAGCAAACTCCTGCTGAAGACGTTTAATAAAGCTAGTAATAACGGAAGAGTTATTACCTGTAAGAATAATATCATCAACATAGACAAGAAGATAAAGCATACACGCACCCTTCTTATAAATGAATAAAGAAGGATCCGCACGACTACAGGTAAACCCAAGAAACTCCAAAAAAGTACTTAACCGCTGAAACCAAGCACGAGGAGCTTGCTTAAGTCCATACAAAGCCTTCTTTAATCGAAAAACATGTCCAGGAAATCGAGAATCTATAAAACCAGGAGGTTGCTCCATGAGAACATTTTCAGTAAGATGACCATTCAAGAACGCATTTTTAACATCAAGTTTATGTAAGTGCCATTTGTGAAGCATAGCAAGAGAAAGAACAATACGTACTGTTGAAGCTTTAACAACAGGACTAAAAGTCGTATAATAATCTAGACTAGGAACTTGAGTGAATCCTTGAGCAACAAGACGAGCCTTAAGCCAATCGATAGTACCATCAGAATTAAATTTGGTGCGAAACACCCACTTTGAACCAACAATATTACCATGTGGTGGTCGAGGAACAAGATCCCAAGTATGATTTAGATGTAAAGCATCAATCTCTTCTTGCATAGCTTGGAACCATGCCGGGTCTTTGTAAACCGACTTAAAACCCTTAGGTTCACGAGTAGTAAGCAAGGCATGATGAAGAGGAGAGCAAGAGAGTTGTACCATATCAACAACGTATCTAGGCTTAAAGATGCCATCCTTGGAACGTGTAGTCATAGGATGAGTATCAACAGGCACGTGTGATGGGACCACCGAAGGAGAATTAGAGTCGTCAGGAGTAATGGTCGATTCAGTAGCTGATGGGGAGGCGTCGGTAGCTGCCGAAGGAGAAGAGTCAGCTTCGATAGTGGCTGGAACATCAGCAACAGATTCATGAGAACCCGAAACAATTGAGTCAGGGCATAAGGAACATGATAACTTGGGCATACTTGAAACGGTAGCGGGTGAATCTGTAGAGGCCACAGGAACCGAGTTCGGAGTCGCATGATCCAAAAAATTAGAGTATCGTAAACTACCAAGATCAACTTTGCTCAAGGACCCTGAATAGGGAAAGGTAAGCTCATCAAATTGAGCATGTCGGGTAACATATTCGCGACCAGAAGAAGAATCGAGACATCGATAACCTTTATAAGTTGAACTATATCCAATAAAGACACATGGAATGCTGCGAGGAGCCAACTTTTGCAACGAATAATCCCGAAGACAAGGATAAACACGACAACCAAACACCCAAAAAGTATCATAATGAGGGGCGGTTTTGAATAATAACTCATATGGACTGATAGAGTTTAAAACAACGGTAGGCAGGCGATTAATAATATAAGTAGCGGAGCTAAAAGCATCGACCCAAAGAGACACGGGCGCATGAGCATTAAATAACATAGCAAGACCTGTTTCGGTAATATGTCGATGTTTGCGTTCTGCCCGTCCGTTTTGCTGAGGAGTATAAGGACATGAAATCCTGTGATGAGTACCATTATAAGAAAGAAGTTGACGAACACGATTATTAACAAATTCAACGCCACCATCACTTTGAAAGGCTTTTATCTTTGTGCCAAACTGTGTTTGTACGAAATTTAAGAAAGTACAAAATACATCATAAAATTCCGATTTGTGCTTAAGAGGATAAAACCAGGTAAATCGAGAGTGATCATCAACAAATATAACATAATAATGATAGCCATGTTTAGAGACAACAGGAGCAGGTCCCCATAAATCACAATGGATTAAATCAAGAACATTATCACAACGTTTATCATTATTATTAAAAGGTAAACGTTTACTCTTTGACAATTGACAAGACGAACACAAACCAGGTTTCGGTAAGATGGATGAAACCGACAACCGTCCTGTCTTATTTAATAAAGAAATAATATCAAAAGAAACATGACCTAAACGACTATGCCATAATTCAAAAGAACCGTTAAATCAACTGTCATAACCCGTCCTTAACCATAAGAACGAGTTAGATAACGTATGATTTCATTGCGAGGTATTGACCTCTATATGCGACATTTTTAAAAGAACAACTGCATTTATTTTACATTACAAACCATAACTCTTATTTTAATACAAGCTTTAGACAATATAAAGATAATTATCGTTTAGCGATAATCTTAGACTTACAAACTTTACATGTGATGATAACAATACGATTTCTAGCATATTTTACATTACAATTCCTCGGATATGCAGTTTTATTTTTGAAACAAATATGCATACTCAAGATCTTGCTTAAATTCAACATGTTGCAGCGGAAGCTTTTAGTTATCACCTGAGAATAAACATGCTTAAAACGTCAACATAAAGTTGGTGAGATATAGGTTTAATGCCGGCAGCAATATATATATATATAGACCACAAGATTTCATATATAAACATTTTAATAAAAATATTCTAAGTGGTTGAGCACTTGGTAACCATACTTAACACTTAATCACGTCGCATATTCCCTTTATTATGAAATCTTACTACACCGTACCAAGTGTAGTCACGAAACGAAGTACTGTGCAACCGTTGAATACTGGTCGTCCAGTCCGGTTGGGGTTGTCAGGCCCGATAGATCTATCAACAGGATTCGCGTTTACAATACCGCTGTAAATAATAGTTACCAAGCTACAGGGAAGTATGCCAGTGGTACAACTCAACGTAGAATATATTTTTCAGTTACTTGTGTCCATATCGTAAAACATAAAATACATGTATTCTCATCCCGAAATATTTAGAGTTTAAAAGTGGGACTATATACTCACTTTCGTCTTGAAGATATGTAATTTTGACTTGGTCTCCGGTTGATATCACGAACCTATCCATATATAGTTTATCAATATATTTCCATTTTAAACAATCGTCACATATATATATACTTATTATACTTTTAATACTTTTAATAATTTCTTAGTCCGTAGTTAGCAGTCCGATGTTAGTAATTCAATTTTAATGGTTCATTTTTAGGTGTTTAATAAACCCCCAATGAAATAAATAAAACCCTCATCGTATATGTATTGGTCGAGATTAATCTTGACCCACGGTACCGGTGTTGTCAAATGACGTGTTGCGTACATAAAGTACCGGTGTTGTCAAATGACGTGTTGCGTACAATCATGGGATCTTATGATTAATCTTCTCGTATTGTTTACGGGTGATCCTGAACCATATAAAATTAAATTATGAGTACATATATATAAAATATCATGTTATTTTAAAAAGATGTGATTTATTTAATTTTCTCCAATTATTTTCGTAGCTAAACTAGTCTTAGATATCCGATCTCGTTTTGGTCATAGTTTCTTCGTTACAACTCCGTTTTCGTTGATTCAACTTGCTACTTCCTTGGATCGAGTCCCTCTTTAATACTATGAACTGTAAATACCTTAGTTTGTATTCGAAATCACAGGTCATAGGTCAAACTTTAGTAAAACTTATGAAGTTAATCATTTTCCATCATGTAAACAACCTTAAATGATTATTTTTCTAAAAATACTTATACTTTGAGTTAAATCATGAAATTTTTATGTGTTATCATATTCATAGTAAAAATCATTTTTCCAGAAAATAAACCTCCAATTCAAGGTTCAAGATAGTTTTTAATTATCCAACCCAAAACAGCCCCCGGTTGCACTCCGACGTCGTAAATTCAGTTTTTAAGGTGTTCTTTGAAAAACCAAGTTATACCTTGTTAAATTAGCATATATTCATGATATATTACAGGTCTTGAAGTATTTTAAAAGTTAAGTGAGAAGGATCTATTTAGTTTGCAAACAAGTTTGAAAACATTCAAACTATGTTCTTGTTGTTAAAATTTTATACCACAAAATAAGATAGCTATATATATATGAATCGAATAAGGTTATGAACATAGTTACTACCTCAAGTTACTTGGACAAGATTGCTGTAAAAGAGGAGTAAAGACCTAGAACCAAAAGGGTGATGGAATTGGATGAAAGATTGGAAGTAAACTTGTGTTCTTGGAAGGATTCTTGAAGTGTTTTTGTAAGGTTTTTCTTATGGTGTTTAAGTGATGTTTTTATGGCTAGATCTTCATGGATACTAGCTGAATGGTTATGGAGTTTCTTAAGAGTGTGTTTTTGGTTAAAGAAAATGTGTAGTAAAATGAAAATGGAATGGAGTATAAATGGTGGTGTAAAAGGTGTATAAGTTTGTAATTTTGTGAAAAAAATCTTTTAATCATGTGAAATTGTCATACTAGATAACAAAAGTAGTTACCTTATACATAAGGCATTGAACAAGGGCTGGTTGGTGGTGATTTGATGTGTATATACCAATAGTAAATACGTATAGAGGTTAGGTATGATACGAGTACATGTACTCTAGATATACGTATAGAAATCTTGTGAAAAATGGAATGAGAATTCAAATATAGCTATCTTTTGTGAATATACTTATATTGTTTTATGTATTTAAGTCCTTAAAAGTGATTAAATACATTACTTATACGATATATGTATAAACATTATAGGTCATAAGTATTTATGTCAAATAACGTTACGTATGGTTATCGTTTTGAAAACTTAGGTTAGTAGTTTCAAAATATACTTGTAACTTATTGTTATTAATACAAAATGAGGTATTAAAACATTCTTAGATCATGTTAAATATGTATATATACATATATATACACAAACGTATAATTATCATATGTTATATAGTTCGTGATATCATCGATCAAACTAGACGGTCAAACGTTGTGTAAATCTCTTTTCAAAAACATAAGTCTCAACAATTTGGGTTGCTTATCATGTTGGTAAGGTTTAATTTATGTAAATATTAATCTTATAAGTATAAATCGATCGAAAAAGTCCGGGTCATTACATCAACTAGAATGTAAATGTGAAATAAACGCCTTTTGTCCTCTTTCAAGCACATATAATCCATGATTACGTCTTCCGGTTGCGAGAACTTCCTTTGAGTGACGATTCTGAATAAGGAAAGCAGAATCATTAAATAAAATATCAACCGGATTATCTGAAGTTAACTTACTAATAGAAAGTAAATTTTTAGTAAGCAAAGGCACAACAAGAACATCTAGCAATTTGATACCATTATTAAGAGAAGTGGAACCAATATTAGAGATTGGCAAAGAAGAACCATCTCTAATAGTGACATTTTCTTTACCTGTATAAGGAGCAGAGGAATCTAATTGAGATGTGGATGGCGACATATGAGCCGTAGCCCCGGAGTCAACATACCAATCAGGAGAATCATTTGAAACATGACATGTTGAGTTAAAAGCCTGTGCGAGATTAGCATCCAAGGATTGAGTGCGACCTGCATAAGATTGTAATTCGGGACAAGCAGAAGCATAATGGTCATTAGTTCGGCATAACTGACAGTGTGGTGACCGTGGATAATTGAAGCGACCACGACCACGACCACGGCTAGCAAAATTATTGGATCGACCTCGTCCCCTTCCACGTGAGTAATAAGAAGAAGAACGATCTGTAGAGGCTGCAAAGGCGGCCTGGGTTTGAACCGTAGGTTGCATAGTAGTGATAAAAAGCTCGTGACTTTCGGCCTGAGCAAAAAGATCGTGTAGTTTTGGTCTAGGTTTAATCGTGCGCTGCATAGTAGAAAACGTTTCAAACGAGGGTCCCAAACCACAAAGAAACCAGTGGAATTGATCAAGCTCATCAACCGGTTTAGAGATAGCAGATAACTGATCATACAAAGCTTTAAACTTTTTCACAAAATCAGCAACAGAGGATGTACCTTTTTGTAATGACCTAAGTTGATCACAAAGCGTATGAACCCGATCTGTAGAATCATGGTGATAAGCATTCTCAAGAGCTACCCAGACTTCTCGAGCCGTGTCAAACCCGACAACAACAGACATTGATTCTTCAGTAAGAGAGGCGTGAAGAATTAACAGGGCACGTTGATCACAATCGTGCCATAAAGCAAGGGCCTGAGAACCGGAGGCAATAGAGTCGGATCCGGGACCCGTAGTAGTCGAATCACCAGAATCAGAAGCAGAGGGTTTGGATATCAACCCATCAACATAGCCGAGCAGTTTTTGATAATCGAGAAGAGGAAGAATTTGGTGCCTCCATAAAAGATAATTAGAAGAGGTGAGTTTGATTGTTAACATATGTAAAACGGTATTGAGAGGGAGAGTTCCATCAGAGGGAGTAGCCGTCGACATGGTCTAGCCGAAGAAGAAGATGGCAGAAAGAGGAGAAGAGACACGAGTTTAGGGGAGAGGTTTAGATGGCTGATACCATATTAGGATTAAATCCCACACCCTTTTGGGTTTTGTATTTCACTATTTATAATAATTACAAGATAAATACATAAGGAAATAAATAAAAGATACAAATACATATTCTTGCTCCCTAAGTCTCGGTGGTAACTTGTTGAGCAAGTTCACCGTTAATAGTTTGATTGAACTTTCAGTATTAATTTAGATTTCATGAACTTGCGGGCATAGCCCAACGGTTCTCCCATGTACTTTGTGTCATGGGATAGGGAGAGTTCATGGGTTCGATCATTAAGGATGACATGATTTTCTTTAAACTAATTGAACACCAATAATGGTGGTATATATTGACCCTATAGGGAGGTTTTACTGGATTCGTTCACGGACCTCTACCCGGAATCACTGCCCGAATGGATGTGTTCTCGGGTACCGTCGATCGGGTTTGGGTTTCCGTCCGAACGTGTGTGTTACGTGCAAATGATGTGGGTCGTTGAAATAAATGATCTACTGACGCCAAAAAATCGCGTTAAAAAAAATTAGATTTTATAATTTGTGGATTTAGATTTGCATTTATATTAAGTTTTACTAATTTATAATTATGGAAACTTAGTTGTTGAAGAAGGCCGTATAAAGAAGAATACAAAGAAAGGTGAGTTGCAAGTGTGCTTATATTCAACAATAAAGGAGATGAAAAGATGAAAATACCTTCACGTGCAATGTGCATGTCAATTTAACGAAAAAATTAATGACCATTAGTAATAGGACCTCCAACGAAATTAGTTCAAAGTATAGTGACTTTGCAAGTCAAACAAAAAGTTTAATGGACTCAACATGAAATTTGAGGTAAAATATATATATATGTCTATAGGGACGCCTCCTATAAATATATTTATTTGTTATACTCCGTAGTATGCACGTGACTTATTCATTTATTTAAATATTTAAATTGAATTATCATAATAAATATTTACGTTACGAGTTATTTTAACTCATAAGGTACATATTGAAGCGAAGTTTTTAGCTTGTATTTTCTATATTCTATATCTTTTTCTTTTTAAAAGCAAAGTAATTATAGTATAGATATAAAGCTACAGTGTATCCCCTGATATTTACTATGGGTGAACTAGGGTGAATAAGAACAGGTTACAAATTAAGATTTGATCCTATAAATTAATGCGTTAGATCATATTTAACGCAGCGTCAGAGGGGTCACGTCAGGCTCGCTGACGCCCTCTGACGCCCCTAATGCGGCGTCAAGCGAAACGCCTCGGGAGCGTCAGTCAGATTTTTCACGGAAAAAAAACGCGTCAGATTTGGTGTCGAGCTGTGATTGGTCCACGTTTATACGGCTATTTTGAATTTTTTTTTTGTTTTTTTAAATTATTTATATTCTTTTCTATATAAACCCATCAAAACTTATCATTTTAACACATCAAACTCAATATTTTCTCTCATTTTAACAGTTTAATTCAAATTATTTATTTAATTAAATGGCATCTTACTTAATTTCGAATTCGATTCGGAAGACAAGCGTATTGTTGCACTACGAACTAGTTTATTTTATAATTTAATATATGTAATGGTTGAATTTTATGAAATATTAATTTGTTATTGTGACGATCGCTCCAAATCCATATGGACGAACACGTCATTCATTGATTTCATTGCGAGGTATTTGACCTCTATATGATACGTTTTGTAAACATTGCATTCTTTTGAAAAGGCATACCATAAATGAATATTTAATTCCAAGGTTTTCGACATCTGATGATTTCTACATATAGACAATCACCGTAAATAATAGTTTACAATAATAATACTTCCGTTGACAATGCAGTCAAAATAGATACATGATGATGGTTTTGTGAATGCAACGTTTTCTTGAATAAAGCATGCAAGACTCCATGCACATAGCTTGTATATCATGTAAGCAAACAGCGGAAGACTTCTAGGAAACCTGAGAATAAACATGCTAACAAGTGTCAACACAAAGGTTGGTGAGTTCATAGTTTTAGTGTTTCGTATAATCTGTATATAAAAGTGGATCACAAGATTTCAGTTGTTTCATCCAGAAACGTTTATCAAAAGATTATATAAAAGTGGATCACAAGATTTCAGTTGTTTCATCCAGAAACGTTTATCAAAATATTCTACGAAATTGAGCACCCTGGTAACTAAACTTTAACGTCTATATAATAAGTACCCCTGTTTTAACATACATGCAACCAACATGTACAATACACGCAAACCAACGTGTACTAAACTCAAATAGCATACGTCTGTTTAATAGTTCAGGCTAGGGTTTCTATACCTGAAACAGACGGGGATGTCAAGCCCTATGGATCCATATACTACTACTCGCGCCCACCAGTTCTTATAATCGGCAGTTACTAGTTACCAAAGCTAAGAGATTTTCGGTTCAAACTCAGTGTAGAATTTAGTATGTACTTGTATCCATTGCGTTTGAAATAAAGTGCATGTATTCTCAGCCCAAAAATATATATTGCAAAAGCAATTAAAAAGGGAGCAATGAAACTCACGCATATAATTATTGTAAAACAGTTAATAAAGCATTTGCATGTATTCTCAGCCCAAAAATGTAAAGGGTAAAAGGGATCATATGAAACTCACTGTTTTATATTGATATACAATATTGCAGGAAAGCACGTAGACGTATTGGATATAATAAGCACGAGGTTTGATTCACAAAAATACCCCCGAATATTACCCATAACCTCCTTGGCAATAACCCATATTTTCCTTAGTTCTAGCTTTCTCGGAAACTCGTTTTGAAAAATTACTTGGACAGCACTCCGTCGTAATATTTTATGTACATTATTATTTTTGTATCGC
The DNA here is from genome assembly GCF_046630445.1 of Rutidosis leptorrhynchoides. Lineage (NCBI taxonomy): Eukaryota > Viridiplantae > Streptophyta > Magnoliopsida > Asterales > Asteraceae > Rutidosis > Rutidosis leptorrhynchoides. The sequence continues at coordinate 26,307,113 of NC_092337.1, forward strand.
AAAAATAATAACACTAATAATAAAAATAATAAGATTAATAATAATCTTATTATTAATAATAATAATAATAATAATAATAATAATAATAATAATAATAATAATAATAATAATAATAATAATAAAATAAATAAATACGGAGTAAAAATAATATATGTGTGTGTGTGATTTATCTGGCCAAAACTCGAGAATTTATAGCACTTGGCCTGAAATCTGGAGTCATGCGACTCGCATGGAAATAGCCTTCTGGCCATGCGACTCGCATGAGGACCAGGGACAGCTCACATTGTTTTTGTCCTAACATTTGTCGACATAATAAAATATAAATATAATATATATAATTTAAATTAATTAATTATATATTATATTAAATTCACGTGCATAGTTGACTTGTAATTTTTGTTCCGATAAGTAGTACGTTGTCACTCGACTTATGTCCCGGTTCCGGTTTTTTTCGAACGCCCTTTCGTACGCTGAGAAAACTTGTACTTTACGTTTCGTGAATCGTACCTTTGTCAAAATATAGTCTTAAATCATCCATAAAATATACACTGTAGCAAAGTCAATTTCACTGTAGCAAATAGTGATTTTCAAAAACACTGTAGCATTTTGGGTACTGTAGCAATTTGAAAATGTTACTATCGTTTACTAAATAACTTAAAATTATATATATGTATATATCTTTTTAATATATATAAATCAGTTTTTAAATACACATTGGAAGTTATTTATAAATAAATTTTAATAATAAATATTTCAACTTATCATATACATTCAAATAGATATTTAAACCAATAAGTTTAATGTACGGTATCAAACAATTAATACATTGTTACCTTTTCATGTTATAGTATATATGTATCTATTTACATATAATTGTTCGCGAATCGTCGAAAACAACCGAAGGGTATTTAAATATATAAAAGTAATTCAAAAATTTTGAGATTCAGTTTTACAGACTTTGCTTATCGTGTCGGAAATGTTAATCATACAAAGATTAAGTTTAAATTTAGTTGAAATTTTCGGGTCATCACAGTTATGTTTTTTATATTATTTATGTATTTTATTTTATAAAAAATACTTTGTATTCATATTCATATTTAATATTTAATACTACCTCCGTCTCATTCCAATAGTCCAGTATTCCATTTTGGGCTGTCCCAAATTAATAGTCCACTTCCATAAATAGAAAGGAAAGAAGATATTTCATTGGTGGATCTGGAGAGAGAAGATATTTCATTGGTGGAGAAATGAAGTTAGTGGAATTTCCTAAAACTGCGTGTTTTTTGTCTGTGGACTATTGGAATGAGACGGAGGGAGTATAAAATAAAAAAATAATAAAATTGGTGGGACCTACATTCAGGTGACATAGTATTGGGGCGTCAGAGTTATTTTGTGTTAGAAACTGACATCTGTCACGTCACAGACAGATTGTACTTTTTAGCCAAAAAGTGTATGATTCGCCTCTGACGTCACAGGCAGGGTTATATATGGTCTTAATCCAGCTATTCCGACACCATTGAAAGAAGATTATACGTCTGAACTCAAGTTTAGTAACTGGTACTCCGTACTCTCTGTGTTGCTAAACTGATCGATCTAGGATCATTATCAGGGGCGAATTGGGGGGGGGGGGGGGGGGGGGTCGCCGACTGGGGGGGGTCGCCCACCCCCAGTCGATTTTGAAATTTTAATGTAAAAAATTGACTTTTTTTATTTTGCCCCCAACTCAAAAGTCATTTGGCCCAAACCCAAAAGTCATTTGCCCCAAAACCTACATATTTTGCTTCAAAACCTTCTAATTTTGTCTACTATTCTCTAAATTTTGCCCCAAAATTTTCAAATTTTGACCACAAACCTTCAAATTTTATCCAAAAACCTCAATATTTTGGCTAAAAACCTCCAATTTTTGTCCCAAAAACTCCGTATTTTGCCAAAAAAATTGCTACGGTTTTAAAAAAAAATTCCGCCCCCGATGAAGAAAAATCCTGCTTCCGCCACTGATCATTATTATATATGGGTCTACAATGCATATACATGGTAACATCGATATACATATGTACGCTTATGATCTACGGGGTAATAATCATTTGGGATTTAGTAATACTATACATTTTCCTTTTTAAATTAATTCTATGCTTTGTACATTCTCTGAATATTGAAATAAATACTCCTCAAACTTATTTTCTTTTTCTATATATAAGTTTGCACAACGATGTTCTATATAATGAGCATCATTCACATATAATATACACGTGATAATTAGATAAAACTTATTTTCTTTTTCTATAGGTTTGCACAAACGATGTTCAATATATAATTAGCATCATGCACTGATGCACATATAATTAATATACACGTGATATTTTTAGACACGCATGCACCGTATATATATTTCAGATATACATACTATATACTCCATATATAATTAGAATATATATTACGTATATTATGAAATACGTAACCCTACACCGAACCAAGAGCAGAGAAGTACATAACGAGTTAACAAACAATTTATTTATTAGGTATACAAACAAAATACAAGCACATTTCGTACAACAATCTGAACCCTTAATTAGTGGATCTTTTCTTAGAATTACATCCATCATCTTGAAGGTCCAAAATATTGTCTCATCAATTCAACTTGTTTATTTGTTTATAAACCTGCAAAAATAATGAAATGAATTAAAAAAAATATTAACGAAATTCGATGTTTCTACCTAGATTGTTTAAAAGCAAGAAATGAATTAGCTTACACATGTCTCTTATCCATTAATGGTAAGGAGGAGGAGGTGAACCGTAGATGTAATGTGGTGGTGGATACTTTTTCACGTGTGGTGGTGGAGGTGGTGGAGACTTGTACTTGTAAACCGGTGGTGGTGGAGGTGGTGACTTGTATATATAAGGTTTCTTTGGGGGAGGTGGTGGAGATTTGTATACATATGGTTTATGTGGCGGAGGTGGTGGTGAAGATTTGTATACGTAAGGTTTATGTGGCGGAGGTGGTGGTGGAGATTTGTATACGTAAGGTTTATGTGGCGGAGGTGGTGGTGATTTATATACGTATGGTTTATGTGGCGGAGGTGGTGGTGGAGATTTGTATACGTATGGTTTATGTGGCGGAGGTGGTGGTGATTTATATACGTATGGTTTATGTGGCGGAGGTGGTGGTGATTTATATACGTATGGTTTATGTGGCGGAGGTGGTGGTGGTGATTTGTATACGTATGGTTTATGTGGCGGTGGTGGTGGTGGTGATTTGTATACGTATGGTTTATGTGGCGGAGGTGGTGGTGGAGATTTGTATACGTAGGGTATATGTGGAGGAGGTGGTGGTGGAGACTTGTATACATAAGGTTTATGCGGTGGGGGTGGGGGTGGTGACTTGTATACGTAAGGTTTCTTTGGTGGTGGTGGTGGTGATTTGTATACATAGTGTTTATGTGGTGGTGGAGGTGGTGGTGACTTGTATACATAAGGTTTATGCGGTGGTGGTGGTGGTGGTGGTGGTAACTTGTGTACGTAAGGTTTCTTTGGTGATGGTGGTGGTGGTGGTGATTTGTACACATAGTGTTTATGAGGTGGTGGTGGTGACTTGTAAACATAAGGTTTGTGTGGTGGTGGAGGTGGTGGTGACTTGTAAACATAAGGTTTATGTGGTGGTGGAGGTGGTGGTGACTTGTAAACATATGGTTTATGTGGTGGTGGAGGTGGTGGTGACTTGTAAACATAGTGTTTATGTGGTGGTGGAGGTGGTGGTGACTTGTAAACATAGTGTTTATGTGGTGGTGGAGGTGGTGGTGACTTGTAAACATATGGTTTATGTGGTGGTGGAGGTGGTGGAGACTTGTAAACATAAGGTTTATGTGGTGGTGGAGGTGGTGGTGACTTGTAATAATACTTTGGTGGTGGCGGTGGTGGAGACTTGTGATGAACCGGAGGTGGTGGTGGTGGTGGAGGCGATTTATATACATATGGTTTCTTGGGTGGTGGAGGAGAATAGTAAGGGTAGGCCTCGGTGGTAGCGGTGGTTTGTGACGGCAAGCTGATGGAAATTATAACGGTCACTACCGCCATTAAAAGGGTGGCCATTTGAGACATCTTCCTTTTAGTACCCATTTCTACTTAGAGAACCGGGAACTAAGTTGTGATTTTGAGCATGCCTCTCGTACTTTATATATAGCCAATTTTTTATCCATAATTGCACACATAATGGTTAATTATTAGTACATCAGAGTAAGGTAAAGTAATACCACCAACTACTTTTATTATATTTCCACGTAGACAAAAATAATGCATCCCTGCTTTCTCGCTAAAAACTAATGCAACACTATTTTGTCAGTGGTGAAATATTCAGTAAAAAACGTTATTTCATATTTCATACGGTAGTTGTTATCATTGAAATTGAGCATTTATTGTTCAAAGAATATTTTGAGCTTGAAAAATAGTGTTCATGTTCTTCAATACTGTAAAAATATTGACTTAGAGCGAATTATATGACATCTTGAATTCAGGCTTTTGAATTCTTTTCATATTCTATATATACGATGTGCGTAGTATATTATTAATTATTAAATATACACATTATTAAAGTGCTACATAGTGTAAAGTTTCAATTATTTTCACATGCATGTACTATTTATTATAAATATGATTACCAATTACCAATTAATGTCTTACATTATTATATTATTTGAATCTACGGAAGGAAGTAACTGGTACACACATAGTGAAAAGGTAATGTGTCAGTAAATTCATTAATGTAAAAAGTTAAAACCATGTTACGTACTCCACCACTGTTGGAACTTCGTAGAGCACGATGAATTGAAGAAGGTTGTAGATTTGAATTACTAGCATAAAATAAAATCTATTACAGTATATTCGAGAGTAAAAAATGTTATAGCCAGTAGCGTCTCAAAACTACATCCATAATTAAGTCGTGTCATGATCTTCGCCCTCAAGAAAAAACTAAACTTTCTGCCCCTAACTTCATTGTAGTATTTATTTTAAATTTTAACACATGGAGTATGTCGATGTTTGTGTTTATGTTTATATTTATATTTATTTATTTATATTTATATTATATATTTATTACTCCGTCGGCTCTAGTTATTGAGTCGATAGTAATCGTCGATTTATTGGCGACTTGATTGACTCATAGAGCCTAAATTAAATTTCAAACAGGATTTAAAACCCATGAAAATTTAATTTTACCATTTTCATGACGTCTCAATTTTATTTTTAATTTTTATTTTATTTTATTTTTAAAAAATTTTTCCTACTTATCGGTCGGAGGTTCACTCGAAAACAATCTATCTATCCGTCGAATAGAGACAGGGATGACTTTCTCCACTTTTGAGAGTGTTTTCACTCTAGGTGGAGAAATGACTTATCTTTATTCTCGGATAGGAAAGATTGTCTACATCTCACCTCCTCATACACCACTTATGTGGTATTGGGTTCTGTTGTTGTTGTTGTATTACTTCGTATTATATTTATACTTATATATAGTATTTATTTATATTTATATTTATTTTATATTTATATTTATATTTTTATTATATTCATAAAAAACATACTTTTGTAAACAATAATATAAAATGCATCCGACCCATCCGTGTAACAGTGAGCATCTTTGTTTTCACAAAATTCAAATAACACGAAATTGTTCATCTACACACTATGAATCTATTTTCCTATTAAGTTAAAATAGAATGATTTGACACAAATGGTAAAAAAATTAACGGTATATGATTGTTCTAAAATCAACTTTGTCGGCAAATCTTATATCAGTAAAGTAATGACGGGCGAATATATTATGTACACAAATACACAATGTTGTACGGAGTAATAAAGTTATATAATTTTTAAAATTAAATTATGCAAGTATTATATTTGTAAACCCTAGTTTCAAAAATAGCATAACTACGCGCCGCGCAGTGTTTTTGCGTGCCGCGCAGTATAGCACGCAGACCGGGGGTTGGTTTGCAATTTAATTTATACAAGGGCCTTGATGCAATTTTGCATGTGAACGAGTTTAAGGCTAGTGACAAGATCGGAAACTTCATTTCCATCTACCAAGCATTCTTGAGAGCTCTTAACTCTAGTGTGAGAAAGGTCGTCAGTGAGAGAGAGAGAGAGCTCTAATTGAAGAAGAAGATGGTGTATTAGGACCAAAATCACTAGCCATTATTAATTATGGGTGTTTTTGATTTGTATCAAATTGGGTCAAGTATTGAAACAACCCAAATCCATTTATCCGAAAACAATAACATTTTTTTAAAAACAAAATTAAATACATCAAAACGCACGACCTGTTTAACACTAGTTTAATATGTCCAATATACAACAAAACATAAGTTTATCATAAGACCAAGACTAAAATGCTCAACTCGACACCCTTCGACCTGTTACACAACAAGTGGGTAGTTACAACCCATTTACATTACAAACCGGGTTAAGACTCAATAACCCAACCCAATACCAAAAGCATAATTCCGAGGATTTACCAAGTCCGCAATCCACGTCCGAATATCCAAAAGCTATCCCGTCTTAAGCTCAAAGTAACACTAAAGCGTCTAGTCTAGCAACTAGAATCCTTCGCCAAATCAAACGGTACTTATAAAAAGGTAACAACAGCGAGGGGTAAGCTTACGCTTAGTGAATGCAATAATTATACATAATCATATATAATCTATTTACTTGCAAACACTTACACAAATACCGCATACGAGCTTGCAACTCAATAACCATGCAATCACAAAGCATAAACTAAATATTCACAATTCACAATAAGCTAGCATCACCAATAGCATATAGTTCACAATTTAATATGCTAATACAAAAATCACACAACCATGGTTAACCATGAGCACGAGGGAATCGTACTCGTGAATAACCATTGGTGTTCCCAACAACCATTAGTATACATACCCGGCTAATGTATCACTAACCCCATGAATGGTATCGAACTCACGAACTTAAATCCACCCGTCACGCTTAATGTGGTATCGAACTCACGAACTTTAAACCCACATTTCACGCCACATGTAATGATGTGGTATCGAACTCACGAACTTTAAACCCACATTTCACGCCACATGTAATGATGTGGTATCGAACTCACGAACTTTAAATCCACATCACACGTCAACCCACATGACAATGAGGTATCGAACTCGCGAACTTTAAACCCTCATCTCATGTCAAACACGATGTGGTATCGAATGTACCAACTTTAAACCCACATCGCATCCCACACAAGTAAATACACTATATACATACACGTATACTTATTCCACTCACCTTGAAATGCCCGCACAAGTCATGTATAACATGATCTCCGTCCTCATATCCGAGCAAGCAACCACCTATATTACACATAGGCACAATATACACATAAATATACATTCTCTAAAAGAGAATCCGACTCAATCATCCCCTAGCTGAGGGATCACTCATTGCTCGTCAAAACCCGCCCATTTAACACATAATGGACACAATCCAATTACCACTTCGGGTGGTAATTCAAACCCACTCAACAAAATATAATTTATTCGTCATTTAGGTAGTAATCATTTCAAACCGTCATTTACACCAAAACTACAACACGTGTAATATTGACCCATATCACACTTGACCTTTTTGACTTATGTCAAATTCAACTCAAAATCACTAATGGCTAGTAATTAGGCCTTAATCCACCAATTAACAACATAACCCAAGTACTTAAGTACTTATTACACCACTACTAGCCTCAATTTCTAGTTTGACACCAAATCAAGGTCAACACCCATTTTGACCAACAAACATGTTCTTAAGAACATCAAAATCACTAACACACTTATAACCTAATGATTAACACCCAAACCATGACAAATACTTCCAAATTCGTCATATAATCCTAAACCCACCATAATTGGGTTTACTTACACAATACATACAGCAAAACCCTCAATTTCATAAGAAATGGAGATTATAACCCAACCCTAACTCAAACCCTAACTCAATCAAGAATCAAACACTAAAATTCGGATATATGGTTTACCTTAGCACCAAAACGAGTCCTAGTAGCTAGAAACATCAAGATGCACCAAGATCCACTCCAATTTGGGCAAGAATCACCATCATCTTCACCCACTCAAGATTCCTCTCTAGAAACCCTCATCTCTCTCTAGGGTTTGGTTGGTAGAAATGAGGATAAGATTGAGTTTAGGATCAGTTTTGGGGTATAAAACCCGTCGATAAGTCAAAAGACCATTATGCCCCTTTAAAACCCCCAAAAATAAGTTCAAAAATTGCTGCTTGACACGCACCTCGTGACCGCGAGCCTTTAAACCAAAAATGATGAATTCCTGACCCAATCTCGCGATCGCGAGGTCCCCCCCAGTTTTAGCACTTTCGTGAAACTTGTTTGGGTCGTAACTTTCAGACCGTAACTCTGTTTTTTATGAATTAAATATCGTTGGAAACGTAATAAGGTCTAATTTCCAATGGAAAGGTTCTAAAGCATTAACTCAGATTTTATTTGGGTTTAAAAGATACGATTACATACCTTGTAACTCACATGAGGTCCAAAATAAAATGTAACTGAAGAATGGGGTGTTACAAGTATCTTTTGGGTCAAATGTGGTGTTGTCACTTGTTTTGGTTAGTTGGTGTTTGGGAACATAATCACTAGTAATAGTGATTATGGGTCAAGTTGTTTTGGTTTGGTTGGTTAAGTACAATTAAGGTTAGAATTGTACTTATTGGCTTGGGTCAAAATTACCTTCTGTAGTGGTTATTTAGTTGTGTCCATTTAGGTGACTAAATAGGTGGGTTTTGATGAGCAAATGGAAACCCTAGTCTAAGGGTGTTGGTGTTGGATTGTCTTATAGAGGATGGTTGTTTATGTGTTTGTATGCCTATATTTATATAGGTGATTACTTGCTTGGATGCGGTGGCGATGGTATAGCATACATGATTTGTGCGTGCGCTCCAAGGTAAGTGGAGTATTTATATGTGTATGTATATAAGTTGCTTGCTTGCAGGTGAAGTGGCGAGTGATATCCAGGCGTAAGGATTTACTCTTCGTCGGCCACTTGATGCAAAGTGGTAAGTGATATCCGTAAGGATTTACTTTTCGTCGACCACTTTTGCGTTTGTGATGCGTGGCGAGGATTATTCACTCTTCGTCGGCCATACGGTGTGGTGGAATGTGGTAAGTGTCATCTAACGGTTTCCTTTTCGTCAGCCACATTCGTGAGTACGTGGTAGTGTCATTTGGAAGGCGCTTTCATCGGCCACGACATGGGATGATTAGTGTTATATCATTTGATGACTAGCATTATTGCGTATGGTTAACTATATGTGTGTGTTTGTAGTGTAGCATATTATATTGTGATTATATGCCTTTGTGATGCTAGCTTGTATGCAGATTTTTGTAAGTAAGTGCAAGTACCCGTTGGAGGTATTGGAAAATTCTAGTAGTTCGACTAGAATGCTAGGAGCTTGTTTGTTTCATGACCCGTCCTAATCCATCCGGACGAATACATTACAATTGATTACATCGCGAGGTACTTGACCTCTATATGATACATTTTACAAACATTGCATTCGTTTTTGAAAAGACAATCCTTCATTACATCGAAATTTGATGGCATGCATACCATTTCATAATATATCCAACTATAATTGACTTAATAATAATCTTGATGAATTCAACGACTCGAATGAAACGTCTTTTGAAATATGTCATGAATGACTCCAAGTAATATCTCTAAAATGAGCAAATGCACAGCGGAAGATTTCTTTCATACCTGAGAATAAACATGCTTTCAAGTGTCAACCAAAAGGTTGGTGAGTTCATTAGTTTTTTATAATCAATCATTTTCAATAATATAATAGACCACAAGATACTCATAATTAGAAAACAATCTGTGCAGAACTATTCATGCTGTAAAATCATTCATATGAAGAACACCGGAACCTTTCAAACAACTCATCAACGGTAGCTAATGCGTAGTGCGATGACAAAATCATCTCACCGTGGTAGTTAATACAATATAATTCTTACAACGGGGGCTAATGCGTACGCAATGCAAAATCATCCCTCCGAGGGTAGCTGTAACGGGGGCTAATACGTACGCAATGCAAAATCATCCATCCGTTACCAACTACAAAGTCGACTATAATACAATACAATACATCGGTAGCTAACTCGTAGTGCAATGACGAAATCATCTCACCGATGGTAGTTAAAACGGTAGCTAACGCGTAGTGCAATGACGAAATCATCTCACCGTTACTAACTACTAAATTGAACCATATCGGTAGCTAACGCATAGTGCAATGACGAAATCATCTCACCGATGGTTGATAATACAATCTTTATAGAAATCGAACCTCTGAATCCAAATAAATCTATCATAGAATGTAGTTTTAAAAATTTGTGTCTATTTCGTCAAACGTTTATAGAAGCAGTTCATGTATTCTCAGTTCAAAAATATATCTCAAAAGAATTTAGGAAACAGTTATAAAAACAGCGCATGTATTCTCAGTCCCAAAAATGTAAAGAGTAAAAGGGAATCAAATGAAACTCACCATACTGTATTTTGTAGTAAAAATACATATGACTATATTGAACAACTGAACAATGCAGGGTTGGCCTTGGATTCACGAACCTATATCATTTGTGGATATATTAATACACATATTCGTAATTGATCAATTATATATATATTTTTATTATTAATAATATACTTGTTATACTATATGTTATTTAGATAAATTTAATATATATTTAGTTTATATGTGTTATATAACTATTACCTATTATTAATAATAAAAAACTATATATTAAGGTTATATATATATATTTATATATTAATTGATATAGCTTAGCTAATATCTTTTTAGTAATAAAAGTATAACGTAATGTATTTTTATATAAATGTATATTTTTATGATAATATTGATAGTTTTAGTGATAACAACATAATAATTTTATAAGAATGATAATAATGATAATAAGTTTAATAATAATAATAATAATAATAATAATAATAATAATAATAATAATAATAATAATAATAATAATAATAATAATAATAGTAAAGATGTTACTTTTAATGATTCTATTAGTTTTAACAAAAACGACGGGTTTGAAAATACTGTTACTTTTAGTAATAATGGTATTGCTAATAATACTAATACTGATAGTAATAATAATTATAATAATTTTACTACTGACGATATTAGTGATAATGATAATACTAACAATAATAATAATAATAATAATAATAATAATAATAATTTTAATAATAATAATAATAATAATAATAATAATAATAATAATAATAATTTTAATAATAATAATTTTAATAATAATAATAATAATTATAATAATAATAATAATAATAATAATAATAATAATAATAATAATAATAATAATAATAATAATAATAATAATAATAATAATAATAATAATATAATGTTTATAATAACCATACCTAAATCTTAATTACCTTTATACTTATAATTATAATTATGTTTCTTATTATCACCATTAAGCTCATGATCGAGATTGCGATCATAATCATAATATTTTTATAACCTTACTTATGTCCATAAGCATTTCTATATATATTTATTATTTTTATTCTTTTAACCACAATCACATTTATTAATCTCTTAGTGTATATAATTATACTTAAATCGAAAGCACGACAAGTTTATATCATTTTATTGTCATCCTTATTATCTTCGTAGTAGTATAATAATAATAATACTACTACTACTTGTAATTATAATTGATGTTATGCGAGGTGTATATAAAATAGCTATTAAATTTAGCAGGAAATACTATTAAATACGATACAATTTTACACAAGATATTTATTTATTTAGAGAATGGATATACTTAAACCTTGCTACAACACTTATAGGCTGTGTACCTAATCGTACAGTAGTGTAGTTTTTAGTAAGTCCGGTTCGTTCCACAGGGAATCTTTTTAAACAAAGCTTAACGCTATATTAGTTTACTTTTATAAAAATACAAATATATATATAAGTAATATTATTATTATAAAGGGGGGTTTTTACCGTTTAATGACCGGTTTGTCGATTTTAAAACTTTAGTCGCAGTTAAAACCAAATGTAAGATAATAAATAAATACAAGACTTAATTTAAAGCGTAAAGTAAATAACGATAATGAAATTGCGATTAATAAAAATGCGATAAAATAAACTTGCGATAATTAAAAAGTACGATAATTAAAAGTGCAATTAAATACAATAACAATAAAAATGCGATAATTAGAAGTGCAATTAAATATAAAATAAAGGAAATTAAATATGAAATAAAAGAATTATGCTTATTTAAACTTCCGTAATCATGATGTTTGACGTGTTGATTTTAGTTTTATGCCCATGGGTTAATTGTCCTTTGTCCTGGATTATTTAATATGTCCGTCTGGTTTTTGTCCATAACAGTCCATCAGTCATAAATATAAAGTGCGAGTATCCTCGTCAAATTATCCTTATACCCGAAGTTAAATATTCCAACTAATTGGGGACTTAAACTGTAACAAGATTTTAATACTTTGTTTAATAATTACACCAGGATGTCGACTGAGTGTAATCCAAGGTTTTAATATTTTGTTATCAATTATACCAAGTGTCCTTGTACATAATTTCACCCCTGTTTTAATTATTCTAGTGGCTATTAATCCATTCCCGTGTCCGGTTAAATGAACGATTATTCGTACATATAAATACCCCGCCCATCGTGTCCGGTCGAGTGTATATGGTACTTTATAGGGACGCCCAATTGTAAATCTTTAGATTAACATTAACAAACTATCATTTAGTTAAACAAATATAAAGCCCATTAATAGCCCATAGTCTAATTTTCACAAGTGTCGTTCTTTTGTCCAAACCCCAATTATGGTACAAAGCCCAATTACCCAATTTTAGTAATTAGCCCAACATCATAATTACTTCGTTTTAAATAAGCATAATAATAACTTAGCTACGAGACATTAATATAAAAAGGTTAAACATAACTTACAATGATTAAAAATAGCGTAGCGTTACACGGACAGAATTTCGACTTACACCCTTATAGGGAATTGAGTTCAGGTATACTCCGCGACTCGCGGCATTTTTTGCCTTCAAACTCCGCGAGTCGCGGAGTTTGAAATTACAGCTCACAAACTTTGGAGTCTTTCTTGCCGACGGTTTTTTATTATTTATATAATATATAAATAATTATAAGAATTATTTAAATATTATATTATATTTATGTGCATAGTTGACTTGTAATTTTTAGTCCGTTGCGTCGAGCGTTGAGAGTTGACTCATGTCCCGGTTCCGGATTTTCGAACGTCCTTGCGTACAATTTAATATCTTGTACTTTGCGTTTTGAATCTTGTACTCTTGTAATTTCGAGACGTTTCTTATCAATAATTGGAACCTCTTTGATTGTCTTTTGTACTTTTGAGCTTTTTGGTCGTTTGTGTCTTCAATTCGTCGAATCTGTCTTTTGTCTTCACCTTTTATTATTTAAACGAATATCACTTGTAAATAGAACAATTGCAACTAAAAGCTTGTCTTTCTTGAGGAATAATGCTATGAAATATATGTTCGTTTTTAGCATTATCAAATATTCCCACACTTGAGCGTTGCTTGTCCTCAAGCAATATCGTCTTGAAATACTAGAATCACTTCTTTATTCTTCACACTTTGTACATCAGTGATTTCTATACGGCGGTATAAACAATGGTAGTAACGATATGGTTTACAGTCCCACATGACTATAAAAATTTAGATCCATTAAGGAAATTGGATCTTTATGAAAACATTTGATCTTTTAAAAATTAAATCTAGTTTTTACCCAAGATAAGTTTTCCGGAATAACCCTTCACCGGTGTTTGCAAAATATTTTTGTGGGTTTGGTGGGTTTCAGATTTGAAAATTTTAGCTCAAAACTTATGGTTTTGTGTCACCCACTTGCTAACCTTGTATTTGGAAAGCAACACATCCAGTTTACTTGTCCCGTATATTACCTTTCGGTAAACTACCGTCCGGTTGTAAAGAAAAGCGTTGAACAAGCAACTGTTAAGGCAATGTCCCCTGACATGCTTTTAATTATGGTCTATAACGTGTCAGACGCAATTACTATCCTTGGTAGGAGCAATAGTAAAGCTCACCCTTATGATTTTTCGGTCTGGCACAAGGTCCTGTCTTTGACCACTATGCAACCACCGTTCTTACGGTTGATACCCGATTTAGTTCAGGTGACCTAATGAATTTCAGGTGAATTCCTAGGATTTTACGTTCAATGGTAATGAACGCATTGAAAATAGGGTTTTCAGAAAACAAATCGGTTTGTAATTTTGATCAAAATATTTTCTCGTTCGAGCTCGAGTTTAGATATCATTGAATTCCATGAGTTTGTAATTCTCAATCTTTAAGGTCAATCTCAAGGATTGAGTAATATCAGGCTTAAAAGCTGATTTTTGATCTTTTAAGGAGATTATCCTTTCTGGGGATCTGATTCATTAGTCTTATCCAGCTAATTTGCATGGTGCCCCCCCATTTTACGAGATAAATCCTTCTCATGGTTAGGATAAATCTGACCACTTGGCGACCATGTTTAATGCTGAGGTCCGTGGATTTCCTGCTGATTTTAGTGATGACTTTTCTAGATTTTTCGTCAACCTACAGCTGGTCTGGATGACAACTTCCTGACTTAAATCAAGAAGCGCGTGTCTTTTTCGGAAGACTTTACTTCCTTTTAATGATGGAATTGATTCATCGTGTAGATCCATCTCTTCTTGTCTTTCATCGGGTAAAACAGTTTAGTTTAGTCCAAAGCAAAAGTATTTTCAGTTATTTGTTACAGATATATGTGACATATGTTTAAGATAACTTGGTAAATTTTCCCACACTTGGCTTTTATTTTCCTTTTTATCGTCCTCTATTCCATTTTAAATGAATTTTAACATTTTGGTTTGTTTCTCAATTTATGTCCTTTCTGAGGTAACAATAATTTCGGTGTTAAAACCTAGTTTTATTGTTCATAAATATGTATAAACATGATTTTGAGTTCATTTAATTGAAAATTTTTAAAAATTTTACTAGAATTGGGTAGTCAGTATATAAGACTAGGGCTGTTCTTTATTATCAGAGAGCACTAGATTCTAATACAACTACTACTTTACTAGTATTTTTAATGGTAACCAAGTGTTTAAGATAAAAATTATAAATCCGAAAGAATTTAACCCCTTCCCTCACATAAGATCTTGCAATGCCCTCATTTGCAATAAATCAGTAACAATTTAAATTATTGAGGGTGATTTGTGTGAAAATGATTAAATTTTACCAAAGTTTCCAAATATATTGGCGTTTGTTTGCTGAATGATAAATGGTGCACATCATTTGTTTATTCCGTCTTGTTGTTATTTCACATATATTTTGCATCTTGTCGTCAAAATTAGTTGCTTTTGCTGAACTTAATGCCAGTCTTTGAAAATGTGTTGTTTTACCCTGTTGTGTACATAAGATAAACTGCAAACATATATACATATTTTTGAAGTTTGGTATATTACCCCACATTCAAAAATTATTAAAATCTAAGAATAAAAGTTAGAAAATTATAAAAACTATTACAATATTAACATAAGTATTAAACGTATCAACATTACAAATTACAAAATAAATAAAACTAAGTAGACTAGGGATGATACTGATACCAATAGGGGTTCCAAGCATAACCATAGGTGCTATAAAATGCTTCGGCAGGGTTATACGTAGGATACGGTGGTTGCATCTCTATAGACCAGGGAGGGAATATGGGTTTTGGCGTAGGAATATAGTTTCTACCTATATGTTGGCAATGAGCTATGATTTGGTTTTGATGAACTTGCCAATCTTCAAATGCTCTCTGTCTAGCATTTTCGTACTCCTGTGAAGCTATAAACCTTTGCATTTCTTGCATTTCATTTCCCCCTCCTACATTATCTTGCTGTTGGTTTCTCTCAACCTGTGGATGTCTACCATGGTATTGTACTGCGGCGTTATTTCGCCTCTTCAAAACTTTCGCACCATGGTATACATTTAAACCTATAGTATCGCGGGGTTCTGGTTCTTCGACTAATAATCCCCCCCGACTTATATCCACACCGAGATATTCAGCAATCAAAGTAATAAAAATACCACCTCCTATTATGCTATGCGGTCTCATCCCCCTAACCATAGCTGATAAATAATAACCCACACAATAAGGTATACTTACAGCGCTTTGTGGGTCTCGAATACACATATGGTAAAACAAATCCTGTTCATTTACCTTTTCCTTGTTCTTACCTCTTTGTGTAATCGAATTAGCTAAAAACCTCTGAATCACTCTTAATTCAGCTCTATCTATATCCAAATAAGAGTAATTTCCCCCTTTGAATCGGTGATGGCTTGTCATTTGACTCCATACACCATGTGTATCAAAATTTTCATCTATCTTTCTACCATTTAGTATAAACCCTCTACAATCGGCAGATGCTAACTCCTCAGGCGTATATATACGTAAAGCCTGAGCCATGTCTAGTAAAGACATGTGGCGCATCGAACCTCCTAACAAAAATCTAATAAAAGATCGATCGGTTAAACTAGCTACCCGATCATTTAATTCTATACTACACAACAATTCTTCACACCATACTTTATATACAGGTCTACGCATGGTGAATAAACGTACCCAGTCATTAAAAGTAGAATTACCATACCTCTGTGCAAGTAATTCCCTAATTGGCCAGGCCAATTCTACAGCTTCTAATAGTCCCCATTCTATGACCCTAGGTACCTCAACAACTTTAGAATGAAGAGTATGCAACCCCCTTTGATATTTTGGATAATCTATCCAAAGTCTGTCAAATCTCAGGTTCGGGTGCAAATCTTTCAAGTGCATATCAGAAAATGTCATGACTGGATGAGGTATATCTTGCTTGTAGTAGTTATCCACCTCCTGTTGTTCCGCATTCTCAGCAGGAGCATTGCGAGCTTGGGATGAAGATTCACCCCTTTCAGTCTGCAAAACACATCAAACACAATTTTTGTGCATCCAAATATGCATTAGTGTCAGCAAAATCATCAATCAAAATAATTACAATGACATGATCAATTTATATCAAACTTAAGCTCATTTTCACATTTTTATCAAATCTACACTTTTTCAAATAAGCATATACGAAAATGTTCGCCAAGTTCAGAAGCATTCAACTCAAATAACATGTCAAAATAATCATTACTAGCAATTAAACAAGTTTCAAATGGCATTATCTCTTAAAAATCAAGTTCATGAATTTTAGACTTGAAAAAGTCCACTTTAATTCTCAAAATCATGTTTAGGCTCAAAGTTTGGATCATTTAACTACCTAAACATGTTACACTACTTAATTTAACAACAATTCATGACAAAAATCGGCCATAACCTGTTTATATCAAAAAGCCCCAAATTTGCTCAAGAACACAAACCCTAGATTACTCAAAATTTGAAGTTTAAGGCTTCTAATCATGTTAAATAGCATCAATCTAGGTTATACAAGCATAATACATAAACAATTTAAGCATAATTACACTAAAAAGCATCAAAATCAAATTGGGGAAAAAATTGCTCAAGAACACTAATTTTCGGATTAAATGGTGTTTAGGTGTAGAAATTTACCGTTTTTCTTGAGTAATTCCTAGATAGCATCCTTCTCAACATGATTTTAGTAAAAGATTTGATGATTAACGGTTAAAAATTGTGATTTTGGGGGTGTTTTCTCGTGGATTTTCGGCAGTATTTTCGCAGTGTTTTTTTTTTTTTTTTGGTTTTGTGGACTGAAGATACTGATCAGTTCGTCCAACCTTTATTTTTTTTTCTGGATTTTGCAAGCTCCGCGAGTCGCGGGGTTTTTACTCTTCAAACTCCGCGAGTCGCGGAGTTTGTATTTTTTTTTTTTTTTATATCTTATACTAATTAAAACAATTAAGTAATTAATTTTAAAATTTTGTTTCCCTTGTTATTTAGGACATGGTCGTTTCGGATCGATGTCCTAGTCCGTCCTTCAACAAAATTTTAAAATTTGTCTTTTTGTAGCGATTGTTTTAAAAGCTAAGATTTTTAGTTTTTTTTTAATGTTTTTGGCATAATTTAATTCAATAAGATTAAAAGTAATGATAATAAAAGTTCTCGTCCCTCCCTTGGGTAAAGCAATTTCGGTTCAAAGACCTAGTCTTCAACTTACGACGAATTTTAAAAATCATATTTTTAACTTAATGAGATAAAGTAAATTTTTGTTTTTAAATTCACACAATTTAAATATAAAATTCAAAATTAATATTAAAAATTCACACCAAACTTAATTTAAAAATTCATATTATAAATTCACACCAAACTTAATTTAAAAATTCATATTATAAATTTATACCAAACTTATATTAATTTTTCAAATATTTACAATTTTAAATATATTGTTTTTACAAAGTTTACAATATTAATTTAAGATTTAAATATTAATTTTAAAAATATGGTAAAAATAAAATCAAAAATCTTTTTGGCTTTTTATCCCACTTTAATCAATCAAATATTATCAAAAATATGCCCCTCTTTTCGGTAAAGTAATTTCGGTTCCAAGATCTAATTTAACTCATGACGAATTTTTGAAATATTTTGGGTTGATTGATTAAAGATATTTATACCTTAAGAATAAACGTTAAATTTCGCAGTGATATAATAAATTTTTGTATGATATCAACAATTTCGGTCGCCAAACCTAATTTTATTCAATACCAATTTAATACTTTATAGCGAACAAATTAGCGTTTATTATCAAAAGGTTAAAAATAAAAATAAATAAATAAATAAAAAAAACTGTACAAACATACCTGTGAAATAGATTTCTTAGTTATAAGATCTATCCCATTCATAAGATAGTCGGTTTAATTGGTTTTCCATAGCTACATAGGCGTAACCTCGAGCATTCAGTGTCTTTTCTTCTAAACATATGAACGGTCCGTCTCTGCATAAAGTAACAAATTCGGTATTTGAATAGGTTTGATTATTTGAACATTTACCTCCATGTGACCATTTTACGCATTTGTGACATCTTTCTAGGTGTCGTGCTCTTCTTTTCGCTGCGGATTTTGATTTTCCTTTACCAAATTGTAACTTATTATCTTCGCATCTGGATTCTTTTCTAACTCCGTCCATTCTTTCTCTGATTACTGATACTATTTCACTCGAAAGTGTCATTATTACGTTTAGTGATCAAAGCGTGTAGCATTAGACCATGGTTTAGTTCACAGGCAGTCTTCATTTCCTAAAAAAAATAAAAATTCAGAATGGGGGGAGAAGACTAGTTCTTTAGGGTCTGCTAGGGAAAGACCATTCGGGTTCCATTTTCGAGAACTACACGAAAACAGACAATCTAACTCTAACAGAAATACATATTATCCTTTAAAGACTTGATTCTCCCCACACTTAGTTAGCTGTGGTGTCGAAATTGTGATTAACTTCGTTGTCAACTTCCATCGGACCATCTATGTAGTGTTTAACTCTGTGACCATTAACTTTAAATTCAATCTCATTTGAATTTATTAATTCTATCATTCCGTATGGAAAAACTCTTTTAACTATGAATGGTCCAGACCATCTTGATTTCAATTTTCCAGGAAATAGCTTGAATCGTGAATTGAAAAGAAGAACTCTGTCTCCTTCTTTAAATTCTTTTGAACTTCTGATTCTTTTATCATGCCATTTCTTCGTTCTTTCTTTATAGATTAACGAATTCTCGTATGCTTCATGTCTTAATTCTTCTAATTCGTTTAGTTGACTTAATCGTAGACGTCCGGCTTTATGTAAATCAAGATTACATGTCTTCAAAGCCCAAAATGCTTTGTGTTCAATTTTTACTGGAAGATGACATGCTTTTCCATAAACAAGTCTAAAAGGTGTGGTTCCAATTGGAGTTTTGTAGGCTGTTCTAAAAGCCCAGAGTGCATCCTCCAATTTAATGGACCATTCCTTCGGATTTGATCCTACGGTTTTCTCTAGAATACGTTTTAAAGCTCGGTTTGTATTTTCAACTTGTCTACTTGTTTGTGGATGATATGCGGTGGAGATTTTATGAGTTACTCCATATCTTTTAAGAACTTTCTCAAGTTGATTATTGCAGAAATGAGTACCCCGATCACTTATTAAAGCTTTCGGTGTTCCAAACCTTGCAAAAAGACGTTTTAAAAAGTTGACTACAACTCGTGCATCGTTAGTTGGGAGAGCTTGTGCTTCTGCCCATTTAGATACATAATCAATAGCTACGAGTATATATAGATTATTATGAGATTTTGGAAATGGACCCATAAAGTCAATACCCCAAATGTCAAATACTTCACATACTTGGATGACATTTTGTGGCATTTCATCACGTTGACTTATTTTTGTGGCCCTTTGACAAGCATCACAGGATTTGCAAAGAAGGTGTGCGTCTTTGTAAATTGTAGGCCAAAAGAATCCAGCATCATAAACTTTTCTTGCTGTTAGTTGAGGCCCATAATGCCCTCCTGTTGGTCCTGTGTGACAATGGTTTAATATTTTACTAGCTTCATCTTCAAATACACATCGGCGTATTATTCCATCGGGACAACTTTTAAACAAATGTGGATCTTCCCAAAAATAGTGTTTTATATCACTGAAGAATTTCTTTCGTCTTTGGTACGATAATCCTTTTTCAAGGAATCCACAAACTAAGTAATTTGCATAGTCTGTAAATCATGGAATTTCTTTATAATCTATCTTCAATAGATATTCATCAGGAAAGTTGTCTTGTATGGCCGATTCATTTAGAACTTCTAATTCGGGATTTTCAAGACGAGAAAGATGATCAGCGGCGAGATTTTCTGCTCCTCTTTTATCTCGGATTTCAATATCAAACTCTTGTAAGAGTAAGATCCAACGGATTAATCTTGGTTTAGCATCTTGTTTTGAAAATAGGTATCTAAGAGCAGAATGATCGGTATAGACCACCGTTTTTGCTAGAACGAGATATGATCGAAATTTGTCAAAAGCAAAGACAATAGCAAGGAGTTCTTTTTCATTAGTTGTATAGTTCGTTTGTGCTCCTTGTAACGTCTTACTAGCATAATATATAGGTTGAAATCGTTTTTCAATCCTTTGTCCTAAAACGGCTCCCATTGCAAAATCACTTGCATCGCACATTAGTTCAAATGGTAGATTCCAATTTGTTGTTATCATGATCGGCTCATTAGTTAGTTTCTCTTTAAGAATATTAAAAGATTTGATACACTCATCTGAAAAGATGAATGGAGCATCCTTTTCTAGGAGTTTATTCATAGGAGTGGCAATTTTAGAAAAATCTTTTATGAAACGTCGGTAAAAATCGGCATGCCCTAGAAAACTCCTAACTCCTCTAACATTGGTGGGATGTGGAAGTTTAGCAATTACATCTACTTTAGCTCTATCCACTTCAATTCCTTCTTTTGAAATTTTATGACCAAGAACGATGCCTTCTTTAACCATGAAATGGCATTTCTCCCAATTAAGTACTAGATTTGATTGTTCGCATCTAATAAGCATTCATTCAAGATTAGCTAGACATGTTTCAAATGTATCACCGAAGACTGAAAAGTCATCCATGAAAACTTCCATGCATTCTTCTATCATGTCGTGAAAAATCGCCATCATGCACCTTTGAAAGGTTGCAGGGGCGTTGCAAAGTCCAAATGGCATGCGTTTGTAAGCAAAAGTACCATAAGGGCACGTGAATGTGGTTTTCTCTTGGTCTTCGGGTGCTATTGGAATTTGAAAATATCCGGAAAATCCATCTAGAAAACAATAGTAACTATTTCCGGCTAATCTTTCCAACATTTGATCTATGAAAGGTTAGGGAAAGTGATCTTTTCTGGTGGCGTCATTTAATTTTCTATAATCAATACACACACGCCATCCTGTTACAGTCCTAGTAGGAATAAGCTCATTTTTCTCATTTGTAATGACAGTCATGCCACCCTTCTTAGGTACGCATTGGACTGGGCTTACCCATGGACTATCAGAAATTGGATAAATTAAACCTGCATCTAGCAGTTTAATAATCTCTTTCTTAACTACATCTTGCATATTAGGATTTAGTTTTCATTGGCGTTGCACATACGTTTTATGACCTTCTTCCATATGGATTTTATGTGTGCAATACGAAGGACTTATTCTTTTAATATCATGAATCTTCCATGCAATGGCTGGTTTATGAGCTTTCAACACAGAAATGAGTTGTGATTTCTCATTTTCAGTAAGAGAAGACGATATTATTACAGGTAATTCAGATTCATCATGTAAATAAGCGTATTCCAAATGGTTTGGAAGTGGCTTTAACTCTAATTTCGGAGGTTCTTCAATCGATGATTTGTATCGATATCTGTCTTCTTCTTTTAGCATTTGGATTTCTTCTGTTGTTGGTTCATATCCATTAGCTATAAGTGTAGCTAACATTTCAGCTTCATCAATTGGTTCATTACCTTCTCCTAAAGAACATTCTCCTGTTCCTTGTAATTCTGGAAATTCTTCTAATAATTCTGCATGTGCATCTATAGTTTGAATATAATAACATGTATCATCTGCAGATTGTGGTTGTTGCATTGCTCTATCAACTGAAAAGGTAACACTCTCATCCTCTATACTTAGAGTCAATTTATTACCGAACATGTCTATCATTGCTTTAGCCGTGTTTAAGAATGGTCTTCCTAATATGAGAGGAACTTGAGAATCTTCTTCCATGTCCAGAACAACAAAATCTACTGGAAATACTAAAGTACCAACTTTAACTAGCATGTTCTCCATTATCCCTCTAGGATATTTTATTGATCTATCGGCTAGTTGTACGCTTATTCTGGTTGGTTTCAATTCTCCAAGGTCTAGTTTAGCGTATAGTGAATACGGCATTAGATTTATACTAGAACCTAAATCTGCCAATGCTTCTATTGAACTAAGACTACCCAGAAAACATGGAATTGTGAAACTTCCTGGATCAGATAATTTTTCTGGTATCTTATTCAACAGCACTGCTGAACAATTAGCATTCATAGTAACAGCCGAGAGTTCTTCCATTTTCTTTCTATTCGTGATCAGATCTTTCAAGAATTTAGCATATCTAGGCATTCCTGAAATCACATCAATGAAAGGAAGATTTACATTTATCTGTTTAAACATATCCAAGAATTTGGATTGCTCGGCTTCAAGTTTCTCTTTCTTCATTTTACTCGGGTAAGGAAGTGGTGGTTGGTATGGTGTAACATAAGGTTTATCCTTAGCTGTGTTATCTTTATTAACCTTTTCAACTACCGGTTCTTTTTCCTTATCTTGATCAGGTTGTGGTTCTTGTGGAGTAGGAATAGCTTCATCAGAAGTTACAGGTATTTCAGGTGGTTTAAGTGTTGTACCACTTCTTGTGGTAATGGCTTTAGCTGTTTCATTCCGGGGGTTAGCATTTGTATCACTAGGTAAACTTCCCGGTTTTCTTTCACCTATTAACCTTGCTAGGTTACTTACTTCTTGTTCCAAGTTTTGAATAGAAGCTTGTTGATTTCTAAATGCTTGAGCATTTTGTTCATTGGTTTGTTTTTGAGATGTGAAAAACTGCGTTTGAGTTTCAACTAGCTTCGTCATCATATCTTCTAAATTCGGCTTTTTATCATCGGTTTGTTGTGGTGGTTTGTTTTGAAAATTAGGTCTTTGCTGATTGTAAGTATTATTGGATACTTGTTGATTGCTAGGACCTTGTTGGTTGTTGTATGGAATATTTCTGTTATAATTCTGATTTTGATTGTAAATAGGTCTTGGCGGTTGATTATTATTCTGATAATTATTTCCAGGCCTTTGGTTTATATATGAAATATTCTCTCTTTGTTTCATTGTTAATTCAATATTGAGACAATCTTTTGTCAAATGTGGTCCTCCACACTGCTCACAACTAATTCGTATTGAGTGAATATCCTTGGTCATCTTTTCCATTCATCTCTCGACAGCATCTATCTTTGCGGAAATGGAATCTAAGTCATGGCTAGAATCGGCTCTAGCTGCTTTAGATGATCTAACGATATCTTTTTCTTGGTGCCACTCATGTGAGTGGGAAGCAGTGTTATCAATAATTTTGTAAGCATCAGTTTCGGTTTTCTTCATAATAGAACCACCAGCTGCTATATCTATGTCTTTCCTTGTAGTGATGTCGCATCCTTGGTAGAATATTTGTACTATTTGACAGGTGTCTAAACCATGTTGCGGACATCCTCTTAACAACTTTCCAAATCTTGTCCACGCCTCATATAGAGTTTCATTCGGCTTCTGTGTGAACGTAACAATTTCTGCTTGAAGTCTTACGGCTTTAGATGCAGGAAAGAATTGTTTAAGAAATTTTTCAACTAAAACATCCCATGTATCGATCGCCCCTTCAGGTAACGATTCCAACCAATCTTTGGCTTCTCCCTTTAAAGTCCAGGGAAATAACATGAGATATATCTGTTCATCCTCCACTTCTCGGATTTTAAATAGTGTGCAGATCCTATTAAAGGTACGTAGATGTTCATTTGGATCTTCCTTCGGCGCACCACTAAATTGGCATTGATTAGTCACCATGTGTAGAATTTGTCCTTTGATTTCATAATCTGGCGCATTAATGTCTGGATGAGTAATTGCGTGACCTTGGCCAGTGCGTTTAGCTCTCATTCGGTCTTCCATACTTAAAGGTTCCAGATTCTCCATAATTGAATTTGTTGAATCGGAATCACTAGAGGATTCTGATTTAATGGTTCGTTCCTCAACAATCTCTGTTTGAATGATTGGTGGTTCCGGAGGAAAGTTTAGTGGTTCAGGATCTACGAATCGTTCCTGAATATTCTCCGGATTCTCAATTGTGAGGTCGGGTTCAAAAAATGGATTATCGGAAATTTGAACTGGAGTACTTGGTCGACTGGATGGCGATTCTAAAGAAAAATCAACGGCGGTAATATTTGCTAAATGTCTTGATCTAGTTACAGGTGGTGAACGTACAAAAGGTGGTGAACGTCTTGCTCGGTGCATTCACTGAATATCCTATTAGTTTTTAAAAGGAAAGAAAAATTATAATAAGTTATCCAATCAATAGACTTTTCTGATTTTACCCACGTTTCGAATAGCCAAAAGATGCAGCAGAGGGGCAGGATTCGTTTGGTCTCAATATAATTGAGGACTGTTTGGCTCCAATAACCCGGTCCACGTACAAATCCAACTATTACTACGAACCAGAAAATTTTGATGTCTACTAATTTAACCACTTAAAATAAATTTTCGTAATTTTAAGAAATTTAGATAAGAAGTAGAATAAAAATCTATGTCCTAAAACTAGAATAGCGAGAAATAAGAAAAAAAAAGAGTTCGTCGAAAAAGGTCGAAAAAGAAAAATGGTTGAAAAATAAAAGGTGACGGAAAAATAAAAGAAACTTATAAAACTTAAAAACACTTGACTAACCCAACCTTATCACTACAACTAACTTAAAATTATAATCACAAATTGAGATTACTAATTGGAATGATAATTGATACATAGGTAAAAGTCGTCTAAAAATATTAAAGCTTACAGGAAAAACTAAATCCCAAATGGAAATAACTTAAAAAGAAACTAAAACTTAAAAAGGCGTCGCAAAATTCTAAAGCACCTAAATCTTAGTCTAAAGAAAAAGCACTTAAGGGTTTTACGGCAAAGCCTAAAAATCTAGAAGTAAAAATAACTATGGCAAAAACTAAGTTTAAAACTAAATATGAGCTAAAAATACAAATATTATGCTAAAACAATTAAAAAGGAACAAAATATAAAAATATACAAAAATTTGTAAAAATTACAATTTTTATAAAAATATTATTTTTATATTATTTATTTATTAAAACTATTAATTTTACAATTTAATTAAACTAATTTAACTAAAATATATAAATTAAATAAAAAGTAAAAGTAATTATAATAATAATAATTAGTTAGGGTTAATAATAATAATAATTAATAATTACCCATAATTAATGCTGAATTAGGGTTCTGTCGGTGTCAGAGTAGCTCCGCGAGTCGCGGTGCCCGAAGCAGAAAACTCCGCGAGTCGCGGGGTTCCCGAATTCAACTCAGGTACAGTTTTTTATTTGACGTGTTTTTTATTTTATTTTATATTTTCTGTTTTTATATTTTCTGTTTATATCAAAATATTTATATAATAAAAAACTTATATTTTAAAAACTTAAATAAAAATAGAACTACTTTATAATTTTAAAAATATCTTAAAAATAGATTTATAAATTTTTTTTTTCGGTTTTTTTATATTTATAAAATATATTTATAAAATAAATTAAATAAAACTTATATTTTTACAAACTAAAGAAGCTTTATAAAACTTAAATATTTATCAAACTCCTAAAAATATTTATATTTTTCTTTTTCTTTTTATATTTTCGAATATTTAAAACGTATTTTTATAAAAACGAATTTTAATAAAAGTAAACTAAATTTTTTTTTTATTAGCGTTGCGCTTCCGGCTTTTAAGTGATTCCCAGCGGCGCCATAAATATATTTGATGTTATGCGAGGTGTATATAAAATAGCTATTAAATTTAGCAGGAAATACTATTAAATACGATACAATTTTACACAAGATATTTATTTATTTAGAGAATGGATATACTTAAACCTTGCTACAACACTTATAGGCAGTGTACCGAATCGTACAGTAGTGTAGTTTTTAGTAAGTCCGGTTCGTTCCACAGGGAATCTTTTTAAACAAAGCTTAACGCTATATTAGTTTACTTTTATAAAAATACAAATATATATATATATATATATATATAAGTAATATTATTATTATAAAGGGGGGTTTTTACCGTTTAATGACCGGTTTGTCGATTTTAAAACTTTAGTCGCAGTTAAAACCAAATGTAAGATAATAAATAAATACAAGACTTAATTTAAAGCGTAAAGTAAATAACGATAATGAAATTGCGATTAATAAAAATGCGATAAAATAAACTTGCGATAATTAAAAAGTACGATAATTAAAAGTGCAATTAAATACAATAACAATAAAAATGCGATAATTAGAAGTGCAATTAAATATAAAATAAAGGAAATTAAATATGAAATAAAAGAATTATGCTTATTTAAACTTCCGTAATCATGATGTTTGACGTGTTGATTTTAGTTTTATGCCCATGGGTTAATTGTCCTTTGTCCTGGATTATTTAATATGTCCGTCTGGTTTTTGTCCATAACAGTCCATCAGTCATAAATATAAAGTGCGAGTATCCTCGTCAAATTATCCTTATACCCGAAGTTAAATATTCCAACTAATTGAGGACTTAAACTGTAACAAGATTTTAATACTTTGTTTAATAATTACACCAGGATGTCGACTGAGTGTAATCCAAGGTTTTAATATTTTGTTATCAATTATACCAAGTGTCCTTGTACATAATTTCACCCCTGTTTTAATTATTCTAGTGGCTATTAATCCATTCCCGTGTCCGGTTAAATGAACGATTATTCGTACATATAAATACCCCGCCCATCGTGTCCGATCGAGTGTATATGGTAATTTATAGGGACGCCCAATTGTAAATCTTTAGATTAACATTAACAAATTATCATTTAGTTAAACAAATATAAAGCCCATTAATAGCCCACAGTCTAATTTTCACAAGTGTCGTTCTTTTGTCCAAACCCCAATTATGGTACAAAGCCCAATTACCCAATTTTAGTAATTAGCCCAACATCATGATTACTTCGTTTTAAATAAGCATAATAATAACTTAGCTACGAGACATTAATATAAAAAGGTTAAACATAACTTACAATGATTAAAAATAGCGTAGCGTTACACAGACAGAATTTCGACTTACACCCTTACAACATTCGCTAACATACCCTTATTATTAGGATTAAAATTAAAATTAAAATTAAAATTAAAATATAAATATAAATATATACGATATATAGATAGAGAGATGGATATTAGAGTGTGTAAAAATAATCAGAATTCGGTTGGCTTTATAGGGAATTGAGTTCAGGTATACTCCGCGACTCGCGGCATTTTTTGCCTTCAAACTCCGCGAGTCGCGGAGTTTGAAATTACAGCTCACAAACTTTGGAGTCATTCTTGCCGACGGTTTTTTATTATTTATATAATATATAAATAATTATAAGAATTATTTAAATATTATATTATATTTATGTGCATAGTTGACTTGTAATTTTTAGTCCGTTGCGTCGAGCATTGAGAGTTGACTCATGTCCCGGTTCCGGATTTTCGAACGTCCTTGCGTACAATTTAATATCTTGTACTTTGCGTTTTGAATCTTGTACTCTTGTAATTTCGAGACGTTTCTTATCAATAATTGGAACCTCTTTGATTGTCTTTTGTACTTTTGAGCTTTTTGGTCGTTTGTGTCTTCAATTCGTCGAATCTGTCTTTTGTCTTCACCTTTTATTATTTAAACGAATATCACTTGTAAATAGAACAATTGCAACTAAAAGCTTGTCTTTCTTGAGGAATAATGCTATGAAAAATATGTTCGTTTTTAGCATTATCAATAATTATGATACTAGTACTAAAAGGGTAATTACTACTTTTATTGGTAAAAATAATAATACTAACAATTAATATACTAGTAATAATAACAATAACTAATAACAACAACAACAACAATAATAATAATAATAATAATAATAATAATAATAATAATAATAATAATAATAATAATAATAATAATAATAATAATTATAATAATTATAATAATAATAATAAAAATGATTAAATTGCTACCTTTAAGAAATCAGCTTAAAAAAAAAAAAGAACGCTCCTACCAAGGCTCGAACCCCTGACCATCCGCTACCCCATCACCTCCCTTAACCATTCCTCCATGACTGCCTTTCTGTTTATATTTATACCCGATTATATTTAACCCAACATAATCTGTGTCCTACCTTCTTCTTCTTCTTCTTCTTCAAGAGGACTCAACCGATTCAGCCATCAACAATCAACTAAACCATTTAGTTTTCGATTTCAAGTTTCTAAACTAAATTAGATTACTCATGTGATTAACAGAAGCAAAAGAAAAACATAAAAAAATAAAATAAAATAACCTGTTGCTGCTATCGCAGCTATATAAAAAAATAATTGGTTTTTGAGATTGGGTGATTTTGGGTCTTCGATAACTTCATGAAAAATGTTCCTTATCAACATAAATATACTCGACAATCTTCCTCTTGACCTGAAACAAACTACAGCTCATGAATTCGAGTGATTTACAATCGTTTGACTTTTTTTGTTCGAATCTTTGACTCCAAAATTCGAATTCAATAAAAGGAATTGAAAGCTGATTATTTACAGAGAGTTTGAATAAAATACTCCTAACATAACTGCATTGTTAGATTTTGAGAAGTAGTTCGAATTTGAATTATGGTTGAAGAGTTGTCGTGAGCAGAGAAAGAAGAAAAAGAAATGTGTTCTTATTTATTTTCTGTTTTCTTTTCGATTAAAGCTAATCCCCTCAGTATTTATTGATAATAAAGATCTTAATCAAATTATTGGAGCAGTAATTCATTTGTTGTGTATCTATGGTGGTCGACACCAAGTATTTGGACAAGAACAAGAAGACAGAAGAAGGAAACATAAAATAAATAAATCTGTTGGGGTTAGCATAAATCACGAATATATATCTGTGTAATATATTTTATATTTAATATATATTAGTAATTAATATATTAATAACAATAATACAATTAATAATAATAATCATTAATAAATCAGATTTTATCTGATTAGAAATGATGATATATAAATATAATTTAATTATTAATAATATGATGTAACTTGTAATTAATTATAAAAGTACTAATAAATTAATAATAATAATATTGATAATAATAAAAATGATAATTTGATAATATGATAATTTTATCAATAATAATAATGATAAACATGATAATACTAATATTAATAATACTATAGCATATTACATGTATCAAATCTGTTATTAATAATAATAATGAAAGTATTAATAATTTCAATATAATAATTATATTCAAATTTGTAATCTAATATCGTACCATTTATTATTTATGTAAGATTATGTTATACGATGACATTTACTGAATAGTTAAAATTTAAATACTATATATATATATATGTATTTAATAGAAATCATATATAGTTTCATAGTAACATATACTGAATATTTAATATTTACATAATTCTATATATAATAGTATGTAGTTGTGTTTGCATATTAGTTACTTCATGTAAATATGAATACATTAATAATGTTATATATATATATATATATATATATATATATATATATATATATATATATATAACCATTATATATCTATTTACTATGTTTATTGTAATAATAACTTAATTATTTTGTTTGTTATCTTACATTTTTAATTCTAATTGCATAATGTATACTTATTAATTTGAATTATTATATATACTCTTATGTATATATATTCACATAATTATTTACACATTGGTTCGTGAATCGTCGGGAATGGTCAAGGTTAAATGAATTTATGTAAACTGTTCTAAAGTTTTCGAGACTCAACATTACAGACTTTGCTTATCTTGTCGAAATCATATAAAGATTAAGTTTAAATTTGGTTGGAAATTTCCGGGTCGTCACAGTACCTACCCGTTAAAGAAATTTCGTCCCGAAATTTGAGTTAGGTGGTCATGGTTAACAATAAAAATGTTTTCATGACAAATATGAGTTGATAAATAGAGTTTTATCATCATTGAATAATATAGATAAAACAATTCGATTATGTGAAGCGTACGAGTGAAGCTGTCACAAAAGAGTGAAATGAATAGATGTAGGTTTGTCTTAACTGGTGACATAGTCATGGTTGATTTTAGAAAATAAGGTGTGTCAAATCTTTTGACGTTGTCTTGGTTGAATTCCGAAATTCAAGGGATTTAGAGGAAACCTTCGAAATTTAAAAGATTTGATTCTTCGACGAGTTAGGAAATTATGATCTCTATAATTAAATATGGTGATCTGCCTCGATTGCTCTGTCTGATATTTCCATTATAAATTAAACTCTTCCGTTCCATTATTCTCACCATTCCTATACTTTCTTTCTTAGTTCATACATCCAAAACATTGTGAAAATGCTTAATCTAGTTCTAATCCTTGATATTTTCCTAATTATCATTTCTATCATCCTTCTTTTCAATCTTCCACCAGAAGAATCTGTTTACTTCTACTATTACATTGGGGTGATACTATTCTTAATTATACCATGTCTTTATATTGCTATTCGTATTAATATCCACGGTTTGTAACCTCCGTGTTGTTATTGGGCTTTATATTTTCTCTTATATTTTGGAGCTCTTTGCCTTTTTATTATCTTCTCGATCTATAGCAAAGCGAGTAACGGTCCAGAATTCGTAAGTATAGAACTTCAAATGAACTTAATGTTCTAAACAAGAAAGGACGTAATAGCACGATTTAATTTGTCAAATTACCAGAATCACTGAGAATAGAACTATCAAGAATATATATTCTTGATATGTTTAGAAGTTAAGCAGAATGAAAGAGTTATGTAACATGGCATATGATGATGGTATTATCTACTGTGAACCATCATCACATTTCATTAGAAACTTAGCATGACTTACTGTAATATAATCACGTTGATCAAGTGTCATTATATTATACTAACTCACGCTTCAGTTCCCAACATTACTTCAAAAACATTCATAATTTAAACTTGAAGGTTTACAGAAAAATAGAAACTAAACAGTTTCCTTTATGGTGTAATACAGATGACGTGAAAGGATATCTGATTTCAGATAAGGATAGTTATGAAAATATCTTCAGAAATATCGAAGATATTTATGACGATATTTTGGAACTTCTAAGATCGAAGGTTGATGGAGAAAATCCTTTAGCAAGGAATTAGAATAAATAAGGAGCAAGATATTCGCTGACGAGTTCATCAGAAACAGAATCATCAGGTTTCATTGAAGGCAGGTTTAGTCTTTATGATTTGTCCACAGCCTCCTTCATGGTTTGCTCAATACATTTTTTCCAGTTTCAAATTTTTTCTGAGCTTTGCCAACAAACTATTCTTTATCATCAAACTTCCGACGATTAAGGTCGTTTCCGGTTGTCTACAGTTTCTGCTGTTTCATTCAGCTTTTTCAAAGTTCAATATGTTGATTCGTAGGCTGGGTGCTTTTCAAAATTTCATAATGGAAGGTCATAATTCTAAGAGATAAAGGTTAAACATATAAATGTTGATGTAGATATGCTGTGAGTTTTCAAAGTACTGATTGTTGATTTTCGGTAATTGGTATGGCAGTTCTTGTTACAAGATGCAGATGAGTATATGTTAGGGTTTTAATGAACAATTATAATGGTTTTTCGAAGAGGTTTAAATCAAAGAGCAATGAGGTTGATGGTAAGTTTACTGCTAATGTGGTGGAATATAAACAGTTCTCCGGTAATGATGATGAAAGACAAACATATATATCAGTTTATAATAAGGTTGTTTCGAACGAAAAGTCAAAGTTGATTTGCTCGAGCTGTGACAAAATTGTCTAATTTGAAAAGGAATTGTAAAGTTATTTTTGTTGATAACAACGCCAAAGGAGCTAGCACAGATACGTGTTAAACGTTTACTCAGGTTTCGAGTGTTTTCAGGTGCATAACTATATGTATCAATCATTTCTTCCATAGATGAAGTACGGTTGGTTCATCCTCTTGATTGAGGTGTTTTCAAGAATCATGAAAGGTTTGAACGCAAATTGTAATCATCAAGATACAAATGAGGTTTAAGATGAGATCAAGTGGCAAACTTGAAGAATTGTTTAGTTTCATATGTTATAATCAGTATTTTAATTCATTTTAATTATCCAATGTTATTAGTCCTCAGTCGATAGTCCACAGTTAACAGTCCAATAATTCATATATAGTTTAATATATAATATTCGAATTAATTAATACGTATCGTGACCCGTATACATGTCTCAGACTCGATCACAACTCAAAGTATATATATTATTGTATAATCAACCTCAACCCTCTATAGAGAACTCGATCATTACTGCATATAGAGTGTCTATGGTTATTCCAAATAATATATATAGATGCGTCGATATGATATGTCAAAACCTTGTATACGTGTCCCGATATTTAAAGTGCGTAAAATAAATAACAGAAATTAAATGACGATAAATAAAATTGCTAGAATTAAAATTGCGATAAATAAAATGCGATAAATAAATTGCGATAAATAAAAGGTAATACGGAATTAACAGTTAGCTAGGAACAGTTAGCTAGGATTTTGTTAGCGTGGATTCTTAATAGAATTTCTCATAGTTAATTCGTTTGTTTCTAACAAATTTTATTTTGTCCAATGTTTTCTTCATTATGCCACTTGTTGGATTCTGATAGATCAAAATTCAAATATGAAATTGAATGAAAATGGTTATTCTGCGGTGAACGGATACGTATATCAGTGGTTGTAAATAGGATAGTAAATAACTGTTGAATTAGATTTGAAAGAATGTACAGTGTACTTATTAATGTGAAATCTAAATATTCCTCGGGTATTACCTACCCGTTAAAATATTTTCACCATTAACAGTTTGTACGAAAGAATTTTTAATTACAATCTTTATGAAAATATATATACATATATATTTTCTTCAGATGTAATCATGGATTTAATGAGTCAATATGATATTAAACTCATTTGATTTACCGTTTGAACAAGAATATATAATCTCTAAAACATTAGAGATTACATAATCGCCATGTCGAACGAAGATAATTGATGTAGAACGATACGTAGTATGATGATTATAATCGAGGTACAGAATGAGATGTTGAAGCGTGTGTTGTTGATGGTACGGGTGCTGTTACTGATGGTACTGTTGGTGCCGGTGATGTTGCTGAAGCTGGTATGTTTTGCACCATATTTTCCAAGGCTACAACTCGGGCGTGAAGCTCGTTGACTTCTTCCATTATTCCGGAATGATTGTCGGTCGGAACGAGCGAATGAATAAGGTTTAGAATTGTGGATAGAATATAATTGTGATGAGCTACCCTGGAAATGAGGCTAAAAATGGTGTTTTGGATAGGTACGCTGGTAAGTGCTTCAGGTTCTTCGCCAAGAGGGGAATGTGGTGGATGGAAGGGATCGCCTTCTTCTTGTCTCCAATGATTAAGTAAGCTACGAACCCTTCTCCAATTCATCCAGAATAGATGATGGTTAATCGACTGGTTCATTCTGGTCACACTATTTTCGAAGCTCGAGTGAAATTCTATATCGGAATCAGAGGGACTTGAACTAGTGGCGAATTCCATTTCGTATGATTGAATAAAGGATTCTTCGATATGAAATGACTTTCGAATATTGGATGATATTCTAACTACATATTCTAACTACATAGAATATATATATATATATATATATATATATATATATATATATATATATATATATATATATATATATATATATATATATATATATATATATATATATATAGTACTAAAGATTTCGTAGACTACGGAGGAATTTACGGCATATGTCAAGCAAGTCTACAGTAACAGATGCGCTAAGATATGAATTATCAGATACGCTAAGATATGAATTTATCTATACACTGTCTGTGTAATAGAGGTACTAAGACGTGTCTAGACTTTAAGGATGCTAAGCAAATAATTTTCGACACTAAATGATAAGCAAAACTTTTGACATGCAGACACGGTCGAAGTCCAAACCCACTAATGCATCTAAACAACTATCAGTTAGACACACTAATGCAAGACCTGGTTCGCTAAGACCACCGCTCTGATACAAACTTTCATGACCCGTCCTAATCCATCCGGATGAATACATTACAATTGATTATATCGCGAGGTACTTGACCTCTATATGATACATTTTACAAACATTGCATTCGTTTTTGAAAAGACAATCCTTCATTACATCGAAAGTTGACGGCATGCATACCATTTCATAATATATCCAACTATAATTGACTTAATAATAATCTTGATGAACTCAACGACTCGAATGCAACATCGTTTGAAATATGTCATGAATGACTCCAAGTAATATCTCTAAAATGAGCAAATGCACAGCGGAAGATTTCTTTCATACCTGAGAATAAACATGCTTTCAAGTGTCAACCAAAAGGTTGGTGAGTTCATTAGTTTTTCATAATCAATCATTTTCAATAATATAATAGACCACAAGATACTCATAATTAGAAAACAATCTGTGCAGAACTATTCCTGTTGTACAATCATTCATATGAAGAACACCGGAACCTTTCAAAAAACTCACCAATGGTAGCTAATGCGTATTGCAATGACAAAATCATCTCACCGTGGTAGTTAATACAATATAATTCTTACAACGGGGGCTAATGTGTACGCAATGCAAAATCATCCCTCCGAGGGTAGCTGAAACGGGGGCTAATGCGTACGCAATGCAAAATCATCCCTCCGTTACCAACTACAAAGTTGACTATAATACAATACAATACAATACATCGGTCGCTAACGCGTAGTGCAATGACGAAATCATCTCACCGATGGTAGTTAAAACGGTAGCTAACGCGTAGTGCAATGACGAAATCATCTCACCGTTACTAACTACTAAATCGAACCATATCGGTAGCTAATGCGTAGTGCAATGACGAAATCATCTCACCGATGGTCTATAATACAATCTTTATAGAAATCGAACCTCTGAATCCAAATAATTCTATCATAGAATGTAGTTTTGAATATTTGTGTTTATTTCGTCAAACGTTTATAGAAGCAGTTCATGTATTCTCAGTTCAAAAATATATCTCAAAAGCATTTAGGAAACAGTTATAAAAACAGCGCATGTATTCTCAGTCCCAAAAATATAAAGAGTAAAAGGGAATCAAATGAAACTCACCATACTGTATTTTGTAGTAAAAATACATATGACTATATTGAACAACTGAACAATGCAGGGTTGGCCTTGGATTCACGAACCTATATCATTTGTGGATATATTAATACACATATTCGTAATCGATCAATTATATATATATATATATATATATATATATATATATATATATATATATATATATATATATATATATATATATATATATATATATATATATATTTGTTACTAATAATATACTTGTTATACTATATGTTATTTAGATAAATTTAATATATATTTAGTTTATATGTGTTATATAACTATTACCTATCATTAATAATAAAAAACTATATATTAAGGTTATATATATATATATATATTTATATATTAATTGATATAGCTTAGCTAATATCTTTTTAGTAATAAAAGTATAACGTAATGTATTTTTATATAAAAGTATATTTTTATGATAATATTGATAGTTTTGGTGATAACAACATAATAATTTTATAAGAATGATAATAATGATAATAAGTTTAATAATAATAATAATAATAATAATAATAATAATAATAATAATAATAATAATAATAATAATAATAATAATAATAATAATAATAATAATAATAATAATAATAGTAAAGATGTTACTTTTAATGATTCTATTAGTTTTAACAAAAACGACGGGTTTGAAAATAATGTTACTTTTAGTAATAATGGTATTGCTAATAATACTAATACTGATAGTAATAATAATTATAATAATTTTACTACTGATGATATTAGTGATAATGATAATACTAATAATAATAATAATAATAATAATAATAATAATAATAATAATTTTAATAATAATAATAATAATAATAATAATTTTTAATAATAATAATAATAATAATAATAATAATAATAATATAATGTTTATAATAACCATACCTAAATCATAATTACCTTTATACTTATAATTATAATTATGTTTCTTATTATCACCATTAAGCTCATGATCGAGATTGCGATCATAATCATAATATTTTTATAACCTTACTTATGTCCATAAGCATTTCTATATATATTTATTATTTTTATTCTTTTAACCACAATCACATTTATTAATCTCTTAGTGTATATAATTATACTTAAATCGAAAGCACAACAAGTTTATATCATTTTATTGTCATCCTTATTATCTTCGTAGTAGTATAATAATAATAATAATACTAGTAATTATAATTATGATACTAGTACTAAAAGGGTAATTACTACTTTTATTGGTAAAAATAATAATACTAACAATTAATAAACTAGTAATAATAACAATAACTAATAACAACAATAATATTAATAATAATAATAATAATAATAATAATAATAATAATAATAATAATAATAATAATAATAATAATAATAATAATAAAAATAATAATAATAATGATTAAATTGCTACCTTTAAGAAATCAGCTTAAAAAAAAAAGAACGCTCCTGCCAAGGCTCGAACCCCTGACCATCCGCTACCCCGTCACCTCCCTTAACCATTCCTCCATGACTGCCTTTCTGTTTATATTTATACCCGATTATATTTAACCTAACATAATCTATGTCCTATCTTCTTCTTTTTCTTCATGAGGACTCAACCGATTCAGCCATCAACAATCAATTAAACCATTTAGTTTTTGATTTCAAGTTTCTAAACTAAATTAGAGTACTCATGTGATTAACAGAAACAAAAGAAAAACATAAAAAAATAAAATAAAATAACCTGTTGCTGCTATCGCAGCTATATAAAAAAATAATAATTGGTTTTTGAGATTGGGTGATTTTGGGGCTTCGATAACTTCATGAAAAATGTTCCTTATCAACATAAATATACTTGAAAATCTTCCTCTTGACCTGAAACAAGCTACAGCTCACGAATTCGAGTGATTTACAATCGTTTAACTTTTTTTGTTCGAATCTTTGACTCCAAAATTCGAATTCAATAAAAGGAATTGGAAGCTGATTATTTACAGAGAGTTTGAATAAAATACTCCTAACATAACTGCATTGTTAGATTTTGAGAAGTAGTTCGAATTTGAATTATGGTTGAATAGTTGTCGTGAGTAGAGAAAGAAGAAAAAGAAACGTGTTCTTATTTATTTTCTGTTTTCTTTTCGATTAAAGCTAATCCCCTCAGTATCTGTGACAACCCGAAAATTTATGACCAAATTTAAACTTTATCTTTAAATGATTTAACGTTTCTGACACGATAAGCAAAGTCTATGAAGTTGAATCTCAAAATTTTAGAACTGTTTCATTACATTTGACTGCTCTCGACGATTCATGAACAATTATATGTATGTATATATATATATATATATATGTACAAATAAAAACGACTTTCCTACAGTAAAACACTATTTACTATAGTAAAACAACTTTGCTACAGTAAAATACTATTTGCTACAATGAAACTGTATTTTGCTACAGTGCTACAATGCTACAGTAAATACTATTTGCTACAGTAACACTATTTGCTACAGTGAACACTATTTGCTACAGTAAACACTATTTGCTACAGTACACTATTTGCTACAGTACACTATTTGATGTCGACGAACTAGCAAACAAAAACAGGATAAGGCGGCCATGCGATCGCATGGCAAAAATACTGAAAACTCATGCGATCGCATGAGGTACTGTAGCAGGCCACATACTATAAAAGCTCGATTCATTCCTCCGTATTATTATTTTTTTATATTATTATTATTATTATTATTATTATTATTATTATTATTATTATTATTATTATTATTATTAAGATTAATATTATTATTATTAATCTTATTATAATATTATTATTAGTAGTATATATACCTAAAATACTACGACGAGGTTATGAGCGTGTCACCTTCAAAATGGGTTTTTGAGCGGATTAGAGCTAAGGAAATTATGGGTTATTGCCAAGGAGGTTATGGGTAATGTTCGAGGGTATATTTGTGAATCAAATCTAGTGTTTATCATCTCTGTTGCGTCTACGTACTTTTCTACAATATTGAATCTCAATATTGATACGTAAGCACTCATATTTTATCTTTTATACATTAATTGTGTATCCATGTCTAGTGCTCGAGTATATATATTTATGCATGCTTGTATGCTAAATTTTGTCGTTAAACAGTTATGATGAATCACAAAGTAAATACATATATTACTGATAAAAGGTATATGATATGCATGTTTTTGGAAAGCTGGCGAAAAATCAATAACTTTTCATTTAGAAATCGCGTAATTTCGGTGAACGAATTAAAAGATATGATCAACTGAATTTTGATTGACATTGATTGAAATTGCTTTTGAAACTTGTTTGTAAGAATGATAAATTGGATTTTTGAATATTACCAGCCAAGTAAATGAATCCATATATAAGGCACGTCTCGTTTTGTTGAATTATTGTCAAAATTGACTTTTTGAAACGACTTTGGATAACTTTTGTATGTCGATCTAGAGCATTAGGATTGTTATACACTATGACCTGACCTAGCTTGATAGACATTTATTGACCAACATATGTTCTCTAGGTTGAGATCTACGGTTATTTGGTAATCCGAGTTTCGATCACATTTTGGTGAACGACTTTATATGCTGCTAAGGTGAGTTTCATTTATCCCTTTTTAATTCCTTTTTGCAATATATTTTTGGGCGGAGAATACATGCACTTTATTTTAAACGCAATGGATACAAGTACATACTAAATTCTACACTGATTTTGAACCGAAAATCCCTTAGCTTTGGTAACTAGTAACTGCTAGTTATAAGAACTGGTGGGCACGAGTAGTAGTATATGGATCCATAGGGCTTGATATCCCCGTCCGAGCTAGAGCGCTAGCCTTTTAACGGACGTATGCTATTTGAGAAGCGTACACGTTGATTTGCGTGTATTATTAAGATGATTATACAAAGGGTATAAAATATATATACGTTAAGTTTAGTTACCAGTGTGCTCAATTTCGTAGAATATTTTGATAAACGTTTCTGGATGAAACAACTGAAAACTTGTGATTCACCTTTATATACAGATTATGCGCAACATTAAAACTATGAACTCACCAACCTTTGTGTTGACACTTTTAAGCATGTTTATTCTCAGGTTCCCTAGAAGTCTTCCGCTGTTTGCTTATATGTTAGACAAGCTATGTGCATGGAGTCATACATGGCATACTTTTCAAGGAAACGTTGCATTCACCAAATCATCACCATGTATCTTATTTTGACTGCATTATCAACGGAAATATTATTGTAAATTATTATATTACGGTGATTATCTATATGTCGAAATCATCAGATGTCGAAAGCCTTTGATTTAAATATTCATTTATGGTGTGCCTTTTCAAAAGAATGCAACGTTTACAAAACGTATCATATAGAGGTCAAATACCTCGCAATGAAATCGATGAATGACGTGTTCGTCCATATGAATTTGGAGCGATCGTCACAGTATCTATTGATAATAAAGATCTTAATCAAATTATTGGAGCAGTAATTCGTTTGTTGTGTATCTATGGTGGTCGACACCAAGTATTTGGACAAGAACAAGAAGACAGAAGAAGGAAACATAAAATAAATAAATCTGTTGGGGTTAGCATAAATCACGGATATATATCTGTGTAATATATTTTATATTTAATATATATTAGTAATTAATATATTAATAACAATAATACAATTAATAATAATAATCATTAATAAATCAGATTTTATCTGATTAGAAATGATGATATATAAATATAATTTAATTATTAATAATATGATGTAACTTGTAATTAATTATAAAAGTACTAATAAATTAATAATAATAATATTGATAATAATAAAAATGATAATTTGATAATATGATAATTTTATCAATAATAATAATGATAAACATGATAATACTAATATTAATAATACTATAGCATATTACATGTGTAGCGACCCGACCAAATCGTCATTGACGGCGCCGTCTACTTAGGTCCCGTTACGTGGTCATAAGTCTTTAAAACAACGTTTGACCAAAAGATATGTCGCATTCATTTCAAATGTAAAGGTTGTTCAAGTTTACAAGAATAGTTCCACCACAAGTTACGATACAAAGTTTTAAGTACAAATGAAACTTATGCGACACAA
The DNA here is from genome assembly GCF_046630445.1 of Rutidosis leptorrhynchoides. Taxonomy (NCBI): domain Eukaryota; kingdom Viridiplantae; phylum Streptophyta; class Magnoliopsida; order Asterales; family Asteraceae; genus Rutidosis; species Rutidosis leptorrhynchoides. Next base: position 26,348,232 of record NC_092337.1, read on the forward strand.
TTTAAAAGTATCCAAAAGACGCTCCATGTATGCATATATACTCGACATCCAATGCAAGTATCAAAATAATGAGCGGAAGCATGTATCATGTATCGTTCAAGGACCTGAGAAAAACATAGAAATCTGTCAACGAAAACGTTGGTGAAATCATAGGTTTAAGTAAGTAAGTACAAGTGAACCACAAGATTTGCATCAATGAAATAATAGTAATACATTCCAAAAGTTTGTTTCACGAGCACCCAATTATCAATGCTTAACATTTCCTTCCATTGAACCCCATCACTTAGTGCTAGAACATACACTGTTTCTCGAAAATATATTTCATTCGTAAACGGTAGCGAACCGTTTGAATGAGGGTTTGTAAAACCCATATGGATCCATACAATATAAGTTCTCGCTTACACCCGGCAAGTGTAACTAATGATAATCGAATTGAGGATTTTGTTCTAAACTCGTATGTAGAATGTTTGTTTTCCTGTACTTGTGTTCACTTAGTAAAAGAAATGTTTATGTTTTCTCATCCCAAATGTAAGTTCAAAAAGAGTAAGAGTGGGACTATGATCTCACCTTGAATGCACGAGTAGTAAAGTACTTCAACAAGTAAATGTGTGCAAAGAACAATGCTAGTCTTGACCTAAACAAATAGGTTGTATCAATAACGATAGTCACGATTGGTCAAAGATGTTCAATTAGTCCTATGGCTCGTTACGACTCGATTAATATAGCATGTGAATCAATTTGTCAAGTTTCATGCACGATACAAGTAGTTAAGTATGTTAGAACGATTGTATAATCGTTTGGTTAAGTTTGACTAAAAGTCAAACTTGGTCAAAGTCAACGGGGTCGGGTCGGGTATCCGACAATTTTCCCAAGACGAGAAGTCATATAAGAGCCTAATAGTCAAGTTTCATGTTAAACGGAGTTTTAGTTAAGCGGAAACATTTTTGTGACATTTAAAAACAAAAGAGAGTGGCCTGGGGCTTTTGCGCGGCGCGCACTGGGTTGCGCGGCGCGCACCCAAGTGCAATTTCTGGTCAGAACTCAACCAAGAAGGCAAACATCTGGGATCTCTGATTCTGCGCGGCGCGCGGGTAAATGCGCGGCGCGCAATACCTGGGAATCATGCAGTTTGCAGAAAAAAAATGGTCCAAGTCACGAACCAAAATACAATATAACACATTTCATGCACCGAAAACACTTAAAACGCATAACCTATATCATTAGAAAGGTAATTTGACAAGGAAAACAACTAAGCACATTTCATCAAGCAATTCATCACTAACAACAACCAAAAACCGCATTAAACGTTCATAATCAAAGTTTCAAGTTCTAAAACGCATTTTATGATTCGGGCAACCAATTTACATGTATGATATGCCGTTTCGAAGGTAATCATACACACATTGCAACAAAATTCTTATCTACAATATTTCATAGCATTTGGTGCATCAAAAGTTCATCTAAAGCTTATCAAACCCTAATCCAAGTTCACAAAATCACTAATCATGTTCTTGGAGTTTCCTTAATCAACCTATACATCAAAACGAAGCTAATGATACTAGTAACACTTTTAAAACATGCACTTTAACAATCTAACAACATTTGATCATTCAAAATCAAAGATTTAGCAAGCAAATTTTCATAATGAACTAGTTACACCAAAAACAACGAATCGAACATACAAATTACATACACGACATCACGATGAGCCATAGACACTAATTAACAACTTTATAAGTCAAGAACACGAATTTAAAGAAATCTAGAGTTTTAGAAATGTTACCCAAACTTGATGATATTGGTATCAAAATGTAGAGGATGAAGAGAGGATCACAAATATGTAGTTTATTTTGTTGTAAGCCTCCTAGATCGAATTTAGATGATGATTGAATGAATTTGGTAAATGGGTGTGTGTTCTTGCTAGAGAGAAAGAGAGAGAGATGGAGATGATAATGAATGGGTGAAAGGGGTTTGACCCTTTGACCTAGTCAAGGGTTTGATCCCTTGTCAAGTTTAGTCCCTCAACTTTCGTTCGGGTGCGGGAATTACCCTAACGAGATAATTTAAAACGCGTATCAACGGGAGATGTTATAAACATATAACGGACTTTATATTAGTATAACGGAAAAGTAAATGGAAAAAGGCGGGATGTTACATTACCTACTCCTTAAAAGAAATTTCGTCCCGAAATTTAAGTAGGCGTAGTAGTCGTTGTTTCTTCCTCGAGATCTTGCGTTTCCGAATTCACGAATAGATGAGGATACTTCCTTTGCATTTGATCTTGTCTTTCCCAAGTAAACTCGGGTCCTCTTTTGGCATTCCAATGAACCTTGACAATCGGGATTCGGCTTTGTTTCAATGTCTTGACGGAGGTGTCCACAATTTCAACCGGTTCCTCCACAAAATGAAGTTTGTCATCAATAGTAAGTTCTTCGAGAGGGATGACGATATCGGGTTCGGCAAGACACTTTTTCAAGTTAGATACATGGAAGGTAGGATGAACGGAGTTCAATTGAGGCGGAAGATCTAAACGATAAGCAACGGTTCCAATACGCTCCAAGATTTCGAAAGGACCAATATACCGCGGATTTAGCTTCCCGCGTTTCCCAAAACGGATTACACCCTTCCAAGGTGCGACTTTTAACATTACTCGGTCACCGACTTGAAATTCAAGATCGTTGCGTCGTTTGTCGGTATAGCTCTTTTGACGACTTCGGGCAGTCCTAAGCCTATCTCGGATTTGAACGATTTTCTCGGTGGTTTCGTGAATGAGTTCGGGTCCGGTGATTTGCACGTCACCTACCTCGGCCCAACAAAGAGGTGAACGACATTTGCGGCCATATAGCGCTTCAAAAGGTGCGGCTTTAATACTCGCGTGATAACTATTGTTGTAAGAGAACTCGGCGAGAGGTAAGTGCTTGTCCCAAGCTTTTCCGAAATCAACCACGCAAGCTCGTAACATGTCCTCTAAGGTTTGAATTGTACGTTCGCTTTGTCCATCGGTTTGAGGATGATATGCGGTGCTCATGTCTAAACGCGTTCCCAACGCTTCTTGCAATGTACGCCAAAATCTAGAAACGAAACGGCCATCTCGGTCGGAGATAATCGATAATGGTACACCGTGTCGGGCTATGATCTCCTTAATGTAAATTTGTGCAAGTTTCTCCATTTTGTCCGTTTCTTTCATGGCAAGGAAGTGTGCGGATTTGGTGAGACGGTCAACAATAACCCAAATGGTATCATAACCGCCCGTCGTTTTTGGTAGCTTGGTGATAAAATCCATCGTTATCCTTTCCCACTTCCATTGCGGGATCTCGGGTTGTTGAAGTAGTCCGGACGGTCTTTGGTGTTCGGCTTTGACTTTGGAACATGTCAAACACTTGGAAACATAAGTAGCTACGTCCCTTTTGATGTTCGGCCACCAATATAGTTGTTTAAGGTCGTGGTACATCTTATTGGCACCGGGGTGAATCGAGTATCGTGACTTATGGGCTTCATCTAAAATAAGGCTTCGTAGATCCCCATAACTAGGCACCCAAATTCTTCCGGCGAAATATCGGAGTCCGGTTTCTTTAACTTCGAATCGAGAGGTGAGGACGTTCAAGTGTTCGAGAGAGATGTTTTCATCCTTGAGAGCCTCATCTTGGGCTACCCGAATTTGGCTATTAAGGTTGGTGTGAATGGTGATGTTTAAAGCTCGGACACGGAGAGGCACCGCTCTTTCTTTTCGACTTAAGGCATCGGCTACTACATTTGCCTTCCCGGGATGGTAACGAAGCTCGCAATCGTAATCGTTTAAGGTTTCAATCCACCTTCGTTGTCTCATGTTTAGTTGCTTTTGATCGAAAATGTGTTGAAGGCTTTTGTGATCGGTGAAGATAGTACTCTTGGTTCCATAAAGATAGTGTCTCCACATTTTAAGTGCAAAGACAACGGCTCCGAGTTCGAGATCATGTGTCGTATAGTTTCGTTCATGAATTTTGAGTTGTCGAGAAGCATAAGCAATGACTTTCGTTCGTTGCATCAATACACACCCAAAACCATGTTTTGAGGCATCGCAATATACAACAAAGTCATCATTGCCTTCGGGAAGTGACAAGATAGGAGCGGTGGTTAGCTTCGTTTTCAAGATTTGGAATGCGGATTCATGTTCGGTCGCCCAAATGAATTTCTTTCCCTTGTGAGTCAATGCGGTTAGAGGACGTGCAACCAAAGAGAAATTTTCAATGAATCTACGATAGTACCCGGCGAGACCCAAAAATTGACGAATGTGAGTAGGAGTAGTAGGAGTCTCCCATTTGCTAATGGCTTCGATTTTCGTTGGATCGACTTTAATACCTTGGTCACTTACAACATGACCAAGAAATTGAACTTCCTTTAACCAAAATTCACACTTGGAGAATTTGGCATAGAGTTGTTCTTGTCTTAAAAGTTCAAGCACAAGTCGGAGATGTTGTTCGTGCTCTTCTTCATTTTTAGAATAGATCAATATGTCATCGATGAACACAATAACGAATTTATCGAGATACGGTTTGCACACGCGGTTCATAAGATCCATGAACACCGCCGATGCGTTAGTGAGACCAAATGGCATGACAAGGAATTCATAACTACCATAACGAGTTCGGAAAGCGGTTTTGGAGACATCTTCCCCCTTAACCCTCAATTGATGATAACCCGAGCGGAGATCGATTTTCGAATATACACAAGACCCTTGTAGTTGATCAAAGAGGTCATCGATGCGAGGAAGAGGATATCGGTTCTTAACCGTGAATTTATTTAGTTCACGATAATCAATGCACATTCGTAGGGATCCGTCTTTCTTTTTAACAAACAAAATCGGAGCGCCCCAAGGTGAATGGCTAGGTTGGATAAAACCTCGATCAAGTAGTTCTTGGATTTGACTTTGCAATTCTTGCATTTCAGATGGAGCGAGTCTATATGGTGCACGTGCTACGGGTGCGGCTCCCGGAATAAGATCGATTTGGAATTCAACCGGTCGATGAGGCGGAAGACCCGGCAATTCGTCGGGAAATACATCGGAATAGTCACTAACAATTGGCACATCATCGATGTGCTTCTCATCGGACTCGACTTTCTTAACGTGAGCAAGGATCGCAAAACAACCCTTACGGAGTAGTTTTCTAACTTTAACACACGAAACGAGGTTGAGTCCGGTGCAACTCTTATCGCCATAGACGATCAAAGGTTCACCATTCTCGATAGGAATTCGGATTGCGTTAAGATCACAAAGAATGTGAGATTTCGTTTTGACTAACCAATTCATACCGATTATTACATCAAAGCTTCCTAGTTCCATGGGTATCAAATCAATTTCAAATTCCTTACCCAAAATGTTTATCGTACACCCCCGGTAATATGTGTCGGCACTTAATAGTTTCCCGTTAGCCACTTCAATGGTATAAGTGGTATCTAATGGAAGAGGTGGAGTGCTAAAAGAATGAGTCAAAGTCTTGGATACAAAGCATTTATCGGCACCTGAATCGAATAAGCAAGAGACATAAGAATTGTTGAGAAGAAACGTACCCGTGACTAGTTCAGTGTCATCCCGGGCTTCCTCGGTGTTGATGTTGAAAGCTCGGCCGCGCGTGTTGGGGTTATCTTTCTTCTTTGGGCATGCATTTCTATAATGACCTGTTTGACCACATTCGTAACAAGTGCCCGTCTTTGGTGCATTGTGTAGTGACCCGAACTTTTCCATGTTTATATATATTAATTGAGATTGATATTTACATGATTAAATGTTTCCAACATGTTAAGCAATCAAACTTGTTAAGACTTGATTAATTGAAATAGGTTTCATATAGACAATTGACTACCCAAGTTGACCGGTGATTTACGAACGTTAATACTTGTAAAAACTATATGATGACATATATATGGTTATATATATAGTTAACATGATATTATGATAAGTAAACATATCATTAAGTATATTAACAATGAACTACATATGTAAAAACAAGACTACTAACTTAATGATTTTGAAACGAGACATATATGTAACGATTATCGTTGTAACGACATTTAATGTATATATATCATATTAAGAGATATTCGTACATCATAATATCATGATAATATAATAATTTAAAATCTCTTTTGATATTATAAACATTGGGTTAATAACATTTAACAAGATCGTTAACCTAAAGGTTTCAAAACAACATTTACATGTAACGACTAACGATGACTTAACGACTCAGTTAAAATGTATATACATGTAGTGTTTTAATATGTATTCATACACTTTTGAAAGACTTCAAGACACTTATCAAAATACTTCTACTTAACAAAAATGCTTACAATTACATCCTCGTTCAGTTTCATCAACAATTCTACTCGTATGCACCCGTATTCGTACTCGTACAATACACAGCTTTTAGATGTATGTACTATTGGTATATACACTCCAATGATCAGCTCTTAGCAGCCCATGTGAGTCACCTAACACATGTGGGAACCATCATTTGGCAACTAGCATGAAATATCTCATAAAATTACAAAAATATGAGTAATCATTCATGACTTATTTACATGAAAACAAAATAACATATCCTTTATATCTAATCCATACACCAACGACCAAAAACACCTACAAACACTTTCATTCTTCAATTTTCTTCATCTAATTGATCTCTCTCAAGTTCTATCTTCAAGTTCTAAGTGTTCTTCATAAATTCCAAAAGTTCTAGTTTCATAAAATCAAGAATACTTTCAAGTTTGCTAGCTCACTTCCAATCTTGTAAGGTGATCATCCAACCTCAAGAAATCTTTGTTTCTTACAGTAGGTTATCATTCTAATACAAGGTAATAATCATATTCAAACTTTGGTTCAATTTCTATAACTATAACAATCTTATTTCAAGTGATGATCTTACTTGAACTTGTTTTCGTGTCATGATTCTGCTTCAAGAACTTCGAGCCATCCAAGGATCCATTGAAGCTAGATCCATTTTTCTCTTTTCCAGTAGGTTTATCCAAGGAACTTAAGGTAGTAATGATGTTCATAACATCATTCGATTCATACATATAAAGCTATCTTATTCGAAGGTTTAAACTTGTAATCACTAGAACATAGTTTAGTTAATTCTAAACTTGTTCGCAAACAAAAGTTAATCCTTCTAACTTGACTTTTAAAATCAACTAAACACATGTTCTATATCTATATGATATGCTAACTTAATGATTTAAAACCTGGAAACACGAAAATCACCGTAAAACCGGATTTACGCCGTCGTAGTAACACCGCGGGCTGTTTTGGGTTAGTTAATTAAAAACTATGATAAACTTTGATTTAAAAGTTGTTATTCTGAGAAAATGATTTTTATTATGAACATGAAACTATATCCAAAAATTATGGTTAAACTCAAAGTGGAAGTATGTTTTCTAAAATGGTCATCTAGACGTCGTTCTTTCGACTGAAATGACTACCTTTACAAAAACGACTTGTAACTTATTTTTCCGACTATAAACCTATACTTTTCTGTTTAGATTCATAAAATAGAGTTCAATATGAAACCATAGCAATTTGATTCACTCAAAACGGATTTAAAATGAAGAAGTTATGGGTAAAACAAGATTGGATAATTTTTCTCATTTTAGCTACGTGAAAATTGGTAACAAATCTATTCCAACCATAACTTAATCAACTTGTATTGTATATTATGTAATCTTGAGATACCATAGACACGTATACAATGTTTCGACCTATCATGTCGACACATCTATATATATTTCGGAACAACCATAGACACTCTATATGTGAATGTTGGAGTTAGCTATACAGGGTTGAGGTTGATTCCAAAATATATATAGTTTGAGTTGTGATCAATACTGAGATACGTATACACTGGGTCGTGGATTGATTCAAGATAATATTTATCGATTTATTTCTGTACATCTAACTGTGGACAACTAGTTGTAGGTTACTAACGAGGACAGCTGACTTAATAAACTTAAAACATCAAAATATATTAAAAGTGTTGTAAATATATTTTGAACATACTTTGATATATATATGTATATATTATTATAGGTTCGTGAATCAACCAGTGGCCAAATCTTACTTCCCGACGAAGTAAAAATCTGTGAAAGTGAGTTATAGTCCCACTTTTAAAATCTAATATTTTTGGGATGAGAATACATGCAGGTTTTATAAATGATTTACAAAATAGATACAAGTACGTGAAACTACATTCTATGGTTGAATTATCGAAATCGAATATGCCCCTTTTTATTAAGTCTGGTAATCTAAGAATTAGGGAACAGACACCCTAATTGACGCGAATCCTAAAGATAGATCTATTGGGCTTAACAAACCCCATCCAAAGTACCGGATGCTTTAGTACTTCGAAATTTATATCATATCCGAAGGGTGTCCCGGAATGATGGGGATATTCTTATATATGCATCTTGTTAATGTCGGTTACCAGGTGTTCACCATATGAATGATTTTTATCTCTATGTATGGGATGTGTATTGAAATATGAAATCTTGTGGTCTATTGTTACGATTTGATATATATAGGTTAAACCTATAACACACCAACATTTTTGTTGACGTTTAAAGCATGTTTATTCTCAGGTGAATATTAAGAGCTTCCGCTGTTGCATACTAAAATAAGGACAAGATTTGGAGTCCATGTTTGTATGATATTGTGTAAAAACTGCATTCAAGAAACTGATTTCGATGTAACATATTTGTATTGTAAACCATTATGTAATGGTCGTGTGTAAACAGGATATTTTAGATTATCATTATTTGATAATCTACGTAAAGCTTTTTAAACCTTTATTTATGAAATAAAGGTTATGGTTTGTTTTAAAAATGAATGCAGTCTTTGAAAAACGTCTCATATAGAGGTCAAAACCTCGCAACGAAATCAATTAATATGGAACGTTTTTAATCAATAAGAACGGGACATTTCAGTTGGTATCCGAGCGTTGGTCTTAGAGAACCAGAATTTTGCATTAGTGTGTCTTATCGAGTTTGTTAGGATGCATTAGTAAGTCTGGACTTCGACCATGTTTACTTGAAAAATGATTGCTTAACAAATTTTGTTGGAAACTATATATTTTTAACATGTGAATATTATGTGATATATTAATCTCTTAACGCATTTGATATTATGTGATAGATGTCTACCTCTAGAACAAGTCCCATTGACTCACCTAATAATAATGAAGAGTCAAATGTAAATTGGAATGATTTGTGGACTGATTCACAAGTTCCCGAAGAGGAACCGGAAGAAGAGTCGGAACCGGAAGAAGAGTCGGAACCGGAAGAAGAATCGGAACCGGAAGAAGAATCGGAACCGGTGGGGGAAATAATAAAACGGTTAAGTAAAAGAAAATCCTCAACCAACCGACCAAGGTTAATTATGGTCAATGGAGTTTTCGCCAAGGAAGCAAAATATTGGGAGGATTACCAATTCTCCGATGAATCGAATTCCGACGAGAATTCCGATGATGTTATAGAAATTACCCCAACTGAATTTAAAAAGGCAAAAGAAAATAATAAGGGAAAGGGCATAAAAATAGAGAAATCTAATTCCAACCCCGATGAACTTTATGTGTATCGTCAACCCCCGAAGTCCTTAAGTTGTAACAATGACCCGGGAACCTCTAAACCACCAGGTTTTTCTAAACCAATGTGGATAACGACGGCTCGTATTAGGGGAACATCATATATCCCTAGAAACTTGGCAAAACGAACCAAAACCGAAGAAGAAGAAACAAGCGAGTCGGAATAAGATAGTTGTATTCGTGTGGTGTAATATAAGTAATATAGTGTGCTTATGCTTTATGATATATGTAAAAATTGCTTGTATTAATAAGTATTTTTTTTATGAATCTAACTCTTGTCTATTTTACAGTATAAAAAAACAAAATGGATAGACAACCCAATATTTTAAGAGACCTACCCGGAGACATGATTGATGAAATCTTGTCTAGAGTCGGTCAGAATTCCTCGGCACAACTATTTAAGGCGAGATCAGTTTGTAAGACATTCGAAGAACGTTCCAAGAATGTCTTGGTTTATAAGAGACTTTCGTTTGAAAGATGGGGGATATCACATTGGGAAACCCATAAGTTACGATGTGTTTACTTTGACGCATATATTGCGGGGAACCCAAATGCTATTTTACGCAACGGGTTAAGAAATTATTTTGACTCAATATATCCGAATATTGGACTTCGTGATTTAGAAAAAGCGGCTAACATGCAACATAAAGAAGCATGTTATGCTTACGGATTAGTAATGTTCGCTTCTCACCAAAGTGAGAACAAGAACATCGGGCTACAACTATTAAACAAAACGTTCCCACAAGTGACGGAGTCGGTAATTGGGGTAAGAAATGAGGTTTTTAGATTGTTACGGGACTGTTGGACATTAAGTAACCCTCGTCCCTTTGACGACGTTACAACACGCTGTCTTATCAACGGCCATAACGGTTATGTTCCACAAGACCAAGGATGGGAAGTAATCCTAGTAAAACCAGAATGCATGACTTGTTTCTGGACGTATGAATTACGTGTCTTTATTGCCTTTGCTGAATGACTTGTGTACTAGCTAGAATTATCTTCACAACCATCTAGTATCAAATTTATTGTGTGCTATATTTCATGCTATATGTAAAATAAGCGGTATTGTAAGTTTGTAAAATATTGTGTAAAAGTTTGAACGCGAAATATTATTATAATCAGTTTTTCATATAGAATTGTAGTAGTTGAATTGTATATTAGCTACTAAGTATGAACTTAACGGGTAGGTACTACCCGAATTTAAACTTATAAAACGCTAATATGAAGAAAAAGCTTTTATAAATGAGTTCATATTATGCTACGAAATACTATTAACTACTCTTAATATTCTGTATGATTAACTTGTTCCATTTAACTATTTTGAAGGAAATGGCACCGACTACTCGACACACCGTGAATATGAATGAAGAGGAATTCCGTACTTTTCTAGCTTCAAACATAGCCGCAGTACAGGCTGCGCTACATACCAACAATAACCTTGGATCTAGCAGTACAGGAAATCGTGTAGGATGCACCTACAAAGAATTCACTGCCTGCAAACCTTTGGAATTTGATGGAACCGAAGGACCGATCGGATTGAAACGGTGGACCGAGAAGGTCGAATCGGTGTTTGCCATAAGTAAGTGTACTGAAGAGGACAAAGTGAAGTACGCTACGCATACCTTCACAGGTTCTGCGTTAACATGGTGGAATACCTATCTAGAGCAAGTGGGACAAGACGATGCGTACGCACTACCGTGGTCAGCATTCAAGCACTTGATGAACGAGAAGTACCGTCCCAGAACCGAGGTCAATAAGCTCAAGACAGAACTTAGAGGGTTACGAACCCAAGGATTTGATATTACCACGTACGAAAGACGATTCACAGAATTGTGCCTATTGTGTCCGGGAGCATTCGAAGATGAGGAAGAGAAGATCGACGCGTTTGTGAAAGGATTACCGGAAAGAATCCAAGAAGATATAAGTTCACACGAGCCCGCCTCCATACAACAGGCATGTAGAATGGCTCACAAACTAGTGAACCAGATTGAAGAAAGAATTAAAGAACAGACTGCTGAAGAGGCCAATGTGAAGCAAGTCAAAAGAAAGTGGGAGGAAAATGGTGATAAGAATCACCAATACAACAACAACAACAGCAATCGCAACAATTATCCCAACAATCGCAACATCAATCGCAACTACAACAAACGGCCCAACAACAACAACAACAACAACAACAGCAACTACAACAATCATCCCAACAACAATAATAACCGCAACAACAACAACAATCAGAAGCAGCTATGCCAAAGGTGTGAAAAGTATCACTCGGGGTTCTGCACCAAATTTTGCAACAAGTGTAAAAGAAATGGTCATAGTGCGGCGAAGTGTGAGGTCTACGGACCAGGGGTTAATAGAATGAAAGGAACAAATGGTGTCGGAACGAGTAATGGCGGAGCAAGTAGTGTCGGAGCAAGCTATGCCAATGTAGTTTGTTATAAATGTGGAAAACCGGGCCACATTATTAGAAATTGCCCGAACCAGGAGAACACGAATGGACAAGGCCGCGGAAGAGTTTTCAATATTAATGCGGCAGAGGCACAGGAAGACCCGGAGCTTGTTACGGGTACGTTTCTTATTGACAATAAATCTGCTTACGTTTTATTTGATTCGGGTGCGGATAGAAGCTATATGAGTAGAGATTTTTGTGCTAAATTAAGTTGTCCATTGACGCCTTTGGATAGTAAATTTTTACTCGAATTAGCAAATGGTAAATTAATTTCAGCAGATAATATATGTCGGAATCGAGAAATTAAACTGGTTAGCGAAACATTTAAGATTGATTTGATACCAGTAGAGTTAGGGAGTTTTGATGTGATAATCGGTATGGACTGGTTGAAAGAAGTGAAAGCAGAGATCGTTTGTTACAAAAATGCAATTCGCATTATACGAGAAAAAGGAAAACCCTTAATGGTGTACGGAGAAAAGGGCAACACGAAGCTACATCTTATTAGTAATTTGAAGGCACAAAAACTAATAAGAAAAGGTTGCTATGCTGTTCTAGCACACGTCGAGAAAGTACAAACTGAAGAAAAGAGCATCAATGATGTTCCCATTGCAAAAGAATTTCCCGATGTATTTCCGAAAGAATTACCGGGATTACCCCCACATCGATCCGTTGAATTTCAAATAGATCTTGTACCAGGAGCTGCACCAATAGCTCGTGCTCCTTACAGACTCGCACCCAGCAAGATGAAAGAACTGCAAAGCCAATTACAAGAACTTTTAGAGTGTGGTTTCATTCGACCAAGCACATCACCGTGGGGAGCTCCTGTTTTGTTTGTCAAGAAGAAAGATGGTACATTCAGGTTGTGTATCGACTACCGAGAGTTGAACAAACTTACCATCAAGAACCGCTACCCACTACCGAGAATCGATGACTTATTTGATCAACTACAAGGCTCGTCTGTTTATTCAAAGATTGACTTACGTTCCGGGTATCATCAAATGCGGGTGAAAGAAGATGATATTCCAAAGACTGCTTTCAGAACACGTTACGGTCATTACGAGTTTATGGTCATGCCGTTTGGTTTAACTAATGCACCAGCTATGTTCATGGACCTTATGAACCGAGTGTGTGGACCATACCTTGACAGGTTTGTCATTGTTTTCATTGATGACATACTTATTTACTCAAAGAATGACCAAGAACACGGTGAACATTTGAGAAAGGTGTTAGAAGTATTGAGGAAGGAAGAATTGTACGCTAAGTTTTCAAAGTGTGCATTTTGGTTGGAAGAAGTTCAATTCCTCGGTCACATAGTGAAAAAAGAAGGTATTAAGGTGGATCCGGCAAAGATAGAAACTGTTGAAAAATGGGAAACCCCGAAAACTCCGAAACACATACGCCAGTTTTTAGGACTAGCTGGTTACTACAGAAGGTTCATCCAAGACTGTTCCAGAATAGCAAAACCCTTGACTGCATTAACGCATAAAGGGAAGAAATTTGAATGGAATGATGAACAAGAGAAAGCGTTTCAGTTATTGAAGAAAAAGCTAACTACGGCACCTATATTGTCATTGCCTGAAGGGAATGACGATTTTGTGATTTATTGTGATGCATCAAAGCAAGGTCTCGATTGTGTATTAATGCAACGAACGAAGGTGATTGCTTATGCGTCTAGACAATTGAAGATTCACGAACAAAATTATATGACGCATGATTTGGAATTAGGCGCGGTTGTTTTTGCATTAAAGACTTGGAGGCACTACTTATATGGGGTCAAAAGTGTTATATATACCGACCACAAAAGTCTTCAACACATATTTAATCAGAAACAACTGAATATGAGGCAGCGTAGGTGGATTGAATTGTTGAATGATTACGACTTTGAGATTCGTTACCACCCGGGGAAGGCAAATGTGGTAGTCGATGCCTTGAGCAGGAAGGACAGAGAACCCATTCGAGTAAAATCTATGAATATAATGATTCATAATAACCTTACTACTCAAATAAAGGAGGCGCAACAAGGAGTTTTAAAAGAGAGAAATTTAAAGGATGAAATACCCAAAGGATCGGAGAAGCATCTTAATATTCGGGAAGACGGAACCCGGTATAGGGCTGAAAGGATTTGGGTACCAAAATTTGGAGATATGAGAGAAATGGTACTTAGAGAAGCTCATAAAACCAGATACTCAATACATCCTGGAACGGGGAAGATGTACAAGGATCTCAAGAAACATTTTTGGTGGCCGGGTATGAAAGCCGATGTTGCTAAATACGTAGGAGAATGTTTGACGTGTTCTAAGGTCAAAGCTGAGCATCAGAAACCATCAGGTCTACTTCAACAACCCGAAATCCCGGAATGGAAATGGGAAAACATTACAATGGATTTCATCACTAAATTGCCAAGGACTGCAAGTGGTTTTGATACTATTTGGGTAATAGTTGATCGTCTCACCAAATCAGCACACTTCCTGCCAATAAGAGAAGATGACAAGATGGAGAAGTTAGCACGACTGTATTTGAAGGAAGTCATCTCCAGACATGGAATACCAATCTCTATTATCTCTGATAGGGATGGCAGATTTATTTCAAGATTCTGGCAGACATTACAGCAAGCATTAGGAACTCGTCTAGACATGAGTACTGCCTATCATCCACAAACTGATGGGCAGAGCAAAAGGACGATACAAACGCTTGAAGACATGCTACGAGCATGTGTTATTGATTTCGGAAACAGTTGGGATCGACATCTACCGTTAGTAGAATTTTCCTACAACAACAGCTACCATTCAAGCATTGAGATGGCGCCGTTTGAAGCACTTTATGGTAGAAAGTGCAGGTCTCCGATTTGTTGGAGTGAAGTGGGGGATAGACAGATTACGGGTCCGGAGATTATACAAGAAACTACCGAGAAGATCATCCAAATTCAACAACGGTTGAAAACTGCCCAAAGTCGACAAAAGAGCTACGCTGACATTAAAAGAAAAGATATAGAATTTGAAATTGGAGAGATGGTCATGCTTAAAGTTGCACCTTGGAAAGGCGTTGTTCGATTTGGTAAACGAGGGAAATTAAATCCAAGGTATATTGGACCATTCAAGATTATTGATCGTGTCGGACCAGTAGCTTACCGACTTGAGTTACCTCAACAACTCGCGGCTGTACATAACACTTTCCACGTCTCGAATTTGAAGAAATGTTTTGCTAAAGAAGATCTCACTATTCCGTTAGATGAAATCCAAATCAACGAAAAACTTCAATTCATCGAAGAACCCGTCGAAATAATGGATCGTGAGGTTAAAAGACTTAAGCAAAACAAGATACCAATTGTTAAGGTTCGATGGAATGCTCGTAGAGGACCCAAGTTCACCTGGGAGCGTGAAGATCAGATGAAGAAGAAATACCCGCATCTATTTCCAGAAGATTCATCAACACCTTCAACAGCTTAAAATTTCGGGACGAAATTTATTTAACGGGTAGGTACTGTAGTGACCCGAACTTTTCCATGTTTATATATATTAATTGAGATTGATATTTACATGATTAAATGTTTCCAACATGTTAAGCAATCAAACTTGTTAAGACTTGATTAATTGAAATAGGTTTCATATAGACAATTGACTACCCAAGTTGACCGGTGATTTACGAACGTTAATACTTGTAAAAACTATATGATGACATATATATGGTTATATATATAGTTAACATGATATTATGATAAGTAAACATATCATTAAGTATATTAACAATGAACTACATATGTAAAAACAAGACTACTAACTTAATGATTTTGAAACGAGACATATATGTAACGATTATCGTTGTAACGACATTTAATGTATATATATCATATTAAGAGATATTCG
Source organism: Rutidosis leptorrhynchoides (assembly GCF_046630445.1). Lineage (NCBI taxonomy): Eukaryota > Viridiplantae > Streptophyta > Magnoliopsida > Asterales > Asteraceae > Rutidosis > Rutidosis leptorrhynchoides. The sequence continues at coordinate 26,364,152 of NC_092337.1, forward strand.
TACATCATAATATCATGATAATATAATAATTTAAAATCTCTTTTGATATTATAAACATTGGGTTAATAACATTTAACAAGATCGTTAACCTAAAGGTTTCAAAACAACATTTACATGTAACGACTAACGATGACTTAACGACTCAGTTAAAATGTATATACATGTAGTGTTTTAATATGTATTCATACACTTTTGAAAGACTTCAAGACACTTATCAAAATACTTCTACTTAACAAAAATGCTTACAATTACATCCTCGTTCAGTTTCATCAACAATTCTACTCGTATGCACCCGTATTCGTACTCGTACAATACACAGCTTTTAGATGTATGTACTAGTGGTATATACACTCCAATGATCAGCTCTTAGCAGCCCATGTGAGTCACCTAACACATGTGGGAACCATCATTTGGCAACTAGCATGAAATATCTCATAAAATTACAAAAATATGAGTAATCATTCATGACTTATTTACATGAAAACAAAATAACATATCCTTTATATCTAATCCATACACCAACGACCAAAAACACCTAAAAACACTTTCATTCTTCAATTTTCTTCATCTAATTGATCTCTCTCAAGTTCTATCTTCAAGTTCTAAGTGTTCTTCATAAATTCCAAAAGTTCTAGTTTCATAAAATCAAGAATACTTTCAAGTTTGCTAGCTCACTTCCAATCTTGTAAGGTGATCATCCAACCTCAAGAAATCTTTGTTTCTTACAGTAGGTTATCATTCTAATACAAGGTAATAATCATATTCAAACTTTGGTTCAATTTCTATAACTATAACAATCTTATTTCAAGTGATGATCTTACTTGAACTTGTTTTCGTGTCATGATTCTGCTTCAAGAACTTCGAGCCATCCAAGGATCCATTGAAGCTAGATCCATTTTTCTCTTTTCCAGTAGGTTTATCCAAGGAACTTAAGGTAGTAATGATGTTCATAACATCATTCGATTCATACATATAAAGCTATCTTATTCGAAGGTTTAAACTTGTAATCACTAGAACATAGTTTAGTTAATTCTAAACTTGTTCGCAAACAAAAGTTAATCCTTCTAACTTGACTTTTAAAATCAACTAAACACATGTTCTATATCTATATGATATGCTAACTTAATGATTTAAAACCTGAAAACACGAAAATCACCGTAAAACCGGATTTACGCCGTCGTAGTAACACCGCGGGGCTGTTTTGGGTTAGTTAATTAAAAACTATGATAAACTTTGATTTAAAAGTTGTTATTCTGAGAAAATGATTTTTATTATGAACATGAAACTATATTCAAAAATTATGGTTAAACTCAAAGTGGAAGTATGTTTTCTAAAATGGTCATCTAGACGTCGTTCTTTCGACTGAAATGACTACCTTTACAAAAACGACTTGTAACTTATTTTTCCGACTATAAACCTATACTTTTCTGTTTAGATTCATAAAATAGAGTTCAATATGAAACCATAGCAATTTGATTCACTCAAAACGGATTTAAAATGAAGAAGTTATGGGTAAAACAAGATTGGATAATTTTTCTCATTTTAGCTACGTGAAAATTGGTAACAAATCTATTCCAACCATAACTTAATCAACTTGTATTGTATATTATGTAATCTTGAGATACCATAGACACGTATACAATGTTTCGACCTATCATGTCGACACATCTATATATATTTCGGAACAACCATAGACACTCTATATGTGAATGTTGGAGTTAGCTATACAGGGTTGAGGTTGATTCCAAAATATATATAGTTTGAGTTGTGATCAATACTGAGATACGTATACACTGGGTCGTGGATTGATTCAAGATAATATTTATCGATTTATTTCTGTACATCTAACTGTGGACAACTAGTTGTAGGTTACTAACGAGGACAGCTGACTTAATAAACTTAAAATATCAAAATATATTAAAAGTGTTGTAAATATATTTTGAACATACTTTGATATATATGTATATATTATTATAGGTTCGTGAATCAACCAGTGGCCAAATCTTACTTCCCGACGAAGTAAAAATCTGTGAAAGTGAGTTATAGTCCCACTTTTAAAATCTAATATTTTTGGGATGAGAATACATGCAGGTTTTATAAATGATTTACAAAATAGACACAAGTAAGTGAAACTACATTCTATGGTTGAATTATCGAAATCGAATATGCCCCTTTTTATTAAGTCTGGTAATCTAAGAATTAGGGAACAGACACCCTAATTGACGCGAATCCTAAAGATAGATCTATTGGGCTTAACAAACCCCATCCAAAGTACCGGATGCTTTAGTACTTCGAAATTTATATCATATCCGAAGGGTGTCCCGGAATGATGGGGATATTCTTATATATGCATCTTGTTAATGTCGGTTACCAGGTGTTCACCATATGAATGATTTTTATCTCTATGTATGGGATGTGTATTGAAATATGAAATCTTGTGGTCTATTGTTACGATTTGATATATATAGGTTAAACCTATAACACACCAACATTTTTGTTGACGTTTAAAGCATGTTTATTCTCGGGTGAATATTAAGAGCTTCCGCTGTTGCATACTAAAATAAGGACAAGATTTGGAGTCCATGTTTGTATGATATTGTGTAAAAACTGCATTCAAGAAACTGATTTCGATGTAACATATTTGTATTGTAAACCATTATGTAATGGTCGTGTGTAAACAGGATATTTTAGATTATCATTATTTGATAATCTACGTAAAGCTTTTTAAACCTTTATTTATGAAATAAAGGTTATGGTTTGTTTTAAAAATGAATGCAGTCTTTGAAAAACGTCTCATATAGAGGTCAAAACCTCGCAACGAAATCAATTAATATGGAACGTTTTTAATCAATAAGAACGGGACATTTCACATTGGGCCACTTTCGAGCAACGGGAGTGGCACTTTTACAATCGTTGGCCTTATGACCAACTCCTTGGCACCGGTGGCAAATTAACTTGCCACATTCACCAAAGTGATGTTTGTTGCATTTGTTGCAAAGAGGTAGGTTCCCGGCATAACCCCTCTTGCCGTCGGAGGTGTAAGGCTTCTTAGCAAAGTTGTTGTTGCTTGATTGGGAGGGTTCCCACTTTCTTTTGTTGCCGCCCGATTTATCCTCGGCCTTAGGTGCCGGAACTACGATTTCGTCAACCGTTTCAATTAGTTGGCGAGCCATGTTCATAGCGGCTTGATGAGTAGTGGGTTTGGATGACATCACCCCTTGTTTGATGCTTTTTGGAAGACCGAGCATGTAGAGCTCAATCCTTTGAGATTCGGGGTTAACAAGATTAGGACACATCAAGGATAGTTCGGCGAAGCGTTGATTATAAGCTTTAAGATCGTTTCCGACCGCTTTCAAAGCTCTTAGTTCTTCCTCAAGCTTTCGGGTTTCTTCGCGCGGAAAATATTCAACAATCATCTTTTCCTTTAGATCGGCCCAAGAGAGGGCATGAGCTTCATCGGTACCCACCGATTGAACATAGGTGTTCCACCATGTTAGAGCCATTCCGGAGAAAGTGTGAGTGGAGTATTTGACCTTGTCTTGGTCCCGACAACCGCTTATGCTAAAGACGGCTTCCGTTTGCTCAAACCATCGGGTGAGCACGACCGGTCCCCCGGTTCCATCAAAAGTGTGAGGTTTGCACCCCATGAAAGCTTTATAGGAGCATCCCTCGTTTGAGTTTCCGGCTCCATTGTTGTTGTTGTTGTTGTTGTTGTTGTTGTTGTGGTTGTTATTATTATTGTTGTTGGATGAGTGACCGGCCATGGCCGCATCTACGGCGGTAGCTATCATCCGTTCGAGAGCTTGTTCGGGAGTTTCATTGCGGCGTACACGACGAGGAGCCATTGTTCCTTCAAGACACAAGAATATCATTGATTAGTATTCTCAATAATACTAACCGTGATATAGAATAAAGATAAAGAGAAGTTTTTCCTCGACTCGCCTTAAATTCTTTATGTCATAATGTCGGAACGTTCATATGAGTCACCGTAATATAATCCCGGAAATTATATTACCCTGATTCATATGTGCATTCGACATCATTTCATATAGTCAAGGTGGCGCGTCAATCAAATTAAATAACGTGAGATTAAGATGAACTAAGAGTAGATATGAGTAGAAGCATTCGAGTATAAATGCACAAGTAGTCAAGTAATTCCTACTTCAAGTCTATATGCCGGTTGTAGTCTAGACTCACCAATGTACCCTATGACTCGAGGTTGACACCAATGAACTCTAAATCCCTACAACCAACGCTCTGATACCATCTGTAGCGACCCGACCAAATCGTCATTGACGGCGCCGTCTACTTAGGTCCCGTTACGTGGTCATAAGTCTTTAAAACAACGTTTGACCAAAAGATATGTCGCATTCATTTCAAATGTAAAGGTTGTTCAAGTTTACAAGAATAGTTCCACCACAAGTTACGATACAAAGTTTTAAGTACAAATGAAACTTATGCGACACAATTTAAAAGTATCCAAAAGACGCTCCATGTATGCATATATACTCGACATCCAATGCAAGTATCAAAATAATGAGCGGAAGCATGTATCATGTATCGTTCAAGGACCTGAGAAAAACATAGAAATCTGTCAACGAAAACGTTGGTGAAATCATAGGTTTAAGTAAGTAAGTACAAGTGAACCACAAGATTTGCATCAATGAAATAATAGTAATATATTCCAAAAGTTTGTTTCACGAGCACCCAATTATCAATGCTTAACATTTCCTTCCATTGAACCCCATCACTTAGTGCTAGAACATACACTGTTTCTCGAAAATATATTTCATTCGTAAACGGTAGCGAACCGTTTGAATGAGGGTTTGTCAAACCCATATGGATCCATACAACATAAGTTCTCGCTTACACCCGGCAACTGTAACTAATGATAATCGAATTGAGGATTTTGTTCTAAACTCGTATGTAGAATGTTTGTTTTCCTGTACTTGTGTTCACTTAGTAAAAGAAATGTTTATGTTTTCTCATCCCAAATGTAAGTTCAAAAAGAGTAAGAGTGGGACTATGATCTCACCTTGAATGCACGAGTAGTAAAGTACTTCAACAAGTAAATGTGTGCAAAGAACAATGCTAGTCTTGACCTAAACAAATAGGTTGTATCAATAACGATAGTCACGATTGGTCAAAGATGTTCAATTAGTCCTATGGCTCGTTACGACTCGATTAATATAGCATGTGAATCAATTTGTCAAGTTTCATGCACGATACAAGTAGTTAAGTATGTTAGAACAATTGTATAATCGTTTGGTTAAGTTTGACTAAAAGTCAAACTTGGTCAAAGTCAAAGTCAACGGGGTCGGGTCGGGTATCCGACAATTTTCCCAAGACGAGAAGTCATATAAGAGCCTAATAGTCAAGTTTCATGTTAAACGGAGTTTTAGTTAAGCGGAAACATTTTTGTGACATTTAAAAACAAAAGAGAGTGGCCTGGGGCTTTTGCGCGGCGCGCACTGGGTTGCGCGGCGCGCACCCAAGTGCAATTTCTGGTCAGAACTCAACCAAGAAGGCAAACATCTGGGATCTCTGATTCTGCGCGGCGCGCGGGTAAATGCGCGGCGCGCAATACCTGGGAATCATGCAGTTTGCAGAAAAAAAATGGTCCAAGTCACGAACCAAAATACAATATAACACATTTCATGCACCGAAAACACTTAAAACGCATAACCTATACCATTAGAAAGGTAATTTGACAAGGAAAACAACTAAGCACATTTCATCAAGCAATTCATCACTAACAACAACCAAAAACCGCATTAAACGTTCATAATCAAAATTTCAAGTTCTAAAACGCATTTTATGATTCGGGCAACCAATTTACATGTATGATATGCCGTTTCGAAGGTAATCATACACACATTGCAACAAAATTCTTATCTACAATATTTCATAGCATTTGGTGCATCAAAAGTTCATCTAAAGCTTATCAAACCCTAATCCAAGTTCACAAAATCACTAATCATGTTCTTGGAGTTTCCTTAATCAACCTATACATCAAAACGAAGCTAATGATACTAGTAACACTTTTAAAACATGCACTTTAACAATCTAACAACATTTGATCATTCAAAATCAAAGATTTAGCAAGCAAATTTTCATAATGAACTAGTTACACCAAAAACAACGAATCGAGCATACAAATTACATACACGACATCACGATGAGCCATAGACACTAATTAACAACTTTATAAGTCAAGAACACGAATTTAAAGAAATCTAGAGTTTTAGAAATGTTACCCAAACTTGATGATATTGGTATCAAAATGTAGAGGATGAAGAGAGGATCACAAATATGTAGTTTATTTTGTTGTAAGCCTCCTAGATCGAATTTAGATGATGATTGAATGAATTTGGTAAATGGGTGTGTGTTCTTGCTAGAGAGAAAGAGAGAGAGATGGAGATGATAATGAATGGGTGAAAGGGGTTTGACCCTTTGACCTAGTCAAGGGTTTGATCCCTTGTCAAGTTTAGTCCCTCAACTTTCGTTCGGGTGCGGGAATTACCTAAACGAGATAATTTAAAACGCGTATCAACGGGAGATGTTATAAACATATAACGGACTTTATATTAGTATAACGGAAAAGTAAATGGAAAAAGGCGGGATGTTACAACATGTATCAAATCTGTTATTAATAATAATAATGAAAGTATTAATAATTTCAATATAATAATTATATTCAAATTTGTAATCTAATATCGTACCATTTATTATTTATGTAAGATTATGTTATACGATGACATTTACTGAATAGTTAAAATTTAAATACTATATATATATGTATTTAATAGAAATCATATATAGTTTCATAGTAACATATACTGAATATTTAATATTTACATAATTCTATATATAATAGTATGTAGTTGTGTTTGCATATTAGTTACTTCATGTAAATATGAATACATTAATAATGTTATATATATATATATATATATATATATATATATATATATATATATATATATATATATATATATATATATATATATAACCATTATATATCTATTTACTATGTTTATTGTAATAATAACTTAATTATTTTGTTTGTTATCTTACATTTTTAATTCTAATTGCATAATGTATACTTATTAATTTAAATTATTATATATACTCTTATGTATATATATTCACATAATTATTTACACATTGCTTCGTGAATCGTCGGGAATGGTCAAGGTTAAATGAATTTATGTAAACTGTTCTAAAGTTTTCGAGACTCAACATTACAGATTTTGCATATCTTGTCTAAATCATATAAAGATTAAGTTTAAATTTGGTCAGAAATTTTCGGGTCGTCACAGTTTGAGCTTGACGGAATGACCTTTAGCCTTTGGACTATGGTGGGGGATTTATAAAATTCTCGGGATCATGCTCGTGATGTTGGGTTGGGTTAATGAGTCACAACCCGTTGTTTTGTGTACTTGGGACGGAATTGCCACTTTATTTGTAACGGGTCATTATGTTCTAATGGTTGGATTGTTATAAATTTTCGTTTAAAATTTGTTGTAAACGTGATGTATTGGTGTATGGCATGTGTTAAGTATCAAACAAAGTGATAAATTTATTTTATTAAAAATTTGGATTAGTGTAAAACTTGATAACAGGCCTGACTTGCTTCTTAGTTATACGGCGCGCCGCGCAAATATTTTGCACGCCGCGCAGATGGGGGTGAGCTGGTGATCAGGTCTGGTTCAAGGTTCTGTTTTGAAAACACGTTTCATGGCGAGTCGAGCAGACCCCTATTTTAAAAAAAAGTGTCGTTTTTCGTGTAAACGGTGTTTAGTCTGTATTGATTATTGATACGTATAATATATACGTAGGGGCCGGCATTTTTAAGTGATCTAACTTAATGTTTAAAAGAACTCACCTATAAACTCAATCACTTAGATCGAGCGCATACCTACAAATTAAAGGTATTAGTTTGTTTGGTTCAAGATTTTAAGACATTAATTGTCCATTTGACAAAAATATATGTACATTTATCCTAAAAAAAATTTATAAATAAATGGGCAATAGTTAGAAGAAGGGTCACTTGTCGACATAACTCTTATTAACAACATACAAAGTATAATGGCTTTACATTTGGTGCTACTGTCGACTAAAACTTGTAGATCGGTCACTTAATATCAGTAAGGAACTATAAAAATAAAAATGACAAATTAAAGCTAACCAATCTCATATTCTAAAATGTTATTAGTAAACGTTATTATTACCTTTTGTCGGAGTATCTTAGGCCCCGTTTAGCTCACGAAATCTAATGAGATTTTGGTGGAATTAGAATTGAATTTAGACACGACGCATGTCTAAGTTCAATTTCAATTCTGCCAAAATCCTATTGAATATTTTTAGCCAAACGAGACTTTATATTTTGCAGCATATCCTATTTAACTAATAGAATCACGTTAAAAAAAGTATTAACGGAGCAAATTTTACTTTCTAGCTTATTCAATTGTTTATTTTACCCACAGGTTTTTTAGCTTTCCAGATTTCAACACTAAACGTCGAGTTTAGTAATACTCCGTATTAATTGAGGCATTGTAAACAGGAAAGTTAGGTAGTAAATTAGGAAGAAGAAGACAAAAGAGGCGGCGGCTGCACCACAAAATGTTAAACAGTTAGCCCCTTAGTTTCCCTTTGAATTTTCAAATCCTTCTACATACACAATTACCCCACATTTTGACTCTTCTCTAAAAAAAAAAAAAAAAAAAAATTTTTATATCACTAAAATAAATTTGACTCTTTTTGAATGTAGTCAAAAATGTTGTTAACACGTAGAAAAAGTTAAAATAGAAAAATATTGTACAATTAATTTGTAATATAATTAATAATCGCCTACTCCTTAACCTATAGTCTGATTCTTTTTATTCTTTTTGTGTTGTCTTCATATTCCTATTTTGGCTGTTTAACTTTTCAGTATTGCGCGAATCTTCATTTGTATTACGGAGTAATTTTCAAATAACCCAAACTACTTTATCTTTATGGACCTACTAGAAAAAGTTGATAAAGATTGGTTTAAAATTATTAACCTCTAATAGTTGTAAACAAAGGTTGAATAATATTAACGAATAGTTTTGAGAGTTGGTACTCTAGTGAATATAGTAGTATAAAAAGAGAGCGCTTGGTGAATAATCAATATCTGATTTCCTTAAACAGAGTACTCTTGTTTGACTGTTGCACTTAATAATGTACAGCAAGTATCCATTTCCAACTATAACTTTAGAAACCACGAACATAAGTAATATGATTTTTTAAAAATATTATATATCGTAACATGTTATCACTAAATCTAAAGTCTCCGAAATGTTTCCTGCGGTATCATAATAATTGTCGATTAAAATACATACAAAGAACTGAATGAAATTATCTAAAATGGTTAATTTTAACATACATGAAGAAATTGATTTGAAATTATATTGTCGAATGTAAAATCATCCAAGTAATGTGATTTCTCATTAGGAAGACGTGTAAAGTATAATATAATTTGTCGACTTTTTTAAATACATAATTTTGTTATTTAGTTGTTTTGTGTTTCATATAGTTTCTAAAATAAGGTGTAGGATACTAGAATATACAGGTGTTAATAATCTTCATAATAGGATGTTGACACTATATTTGACGGTCGGAAGTTGGTTTAACTTTTTAACGGTGTTTCATATAATTTTTTGAATTGAACGTTTTAAAAAAACAATTAACGATCGATTATTTAAACGTTTAAAAAATAAACGAAGGAAAATGAAATGAAAAAAAAGGAAGTGAAAAAAATTTGTTAAATTAATAACTTCGCTGCGGAGTGATACTGGTCGCTTAACAGTAAGTTGATTTAACATGTTGAAACAATTAACGGTCGATTATAGAAAGTAAAATTAAACCAAATAATTATTCCCGTAGTTGATAATAATTAATTAGTTTTGCTATTAAATTAGTTAATAATTAATAATAGCTTACGTGAATTAGAGAATAGGATAATAATATGAATAAAAATATCGTAATAGTGATTAATTATAACCACGCAGGCTTGTCTGAGTGGTCACCGAGTTGCCCAATGAAGCACACAACCCGCGTTCAATCCTTGGCTATGCCAAATTGTTCAAAAAGGGAGTGTGACTATAGGGTGCGCATAATGCGCAATTCACCCGGTACCAGGTCTCGCGCTCGGGAAACTTGATTATCCGAGGTTTTACTTTCTATGAGGGAGCCAATGTGCTCATTCATAGGAGGGTTTTCTTGTACTAAAAAAAAATAGTGATTAATTATTGATTTTATGGTAACACTTAATTATAATTACATTGAAGAAAAAAATCAACCCTGTCGTGTCACATAACCCATGGAACGTTATCATTGGGCTGCTTATTACGCGATAGATATAACGGCGTGGCCCAAATGCAAGATCCAAAAACTTTGTTCAAGGCCTCAATAAGGAATGTTTGGTATAAACTATTATTAACTTTTTAAAATCCAGAAAGAAATAATTGAGATTGAGCGAGCCGGATCCAATTCTCGATGGGTTTTTTAGTATTCATACAATCCAAATGAAAATCAATGGGATATAGGGAGGTCTTGGGTTTCGATTTTTTCAAATAACATAATTTTCTTTAAATTAATTGAACACCAATAATTAGTGGTATATATTGACCATATAAAGAGGTTTTACCGAATTCGATCACGGACCCGGAACACTGCTCGAATGGATGTGTTCCCGGGTATAGTCGATCGGGTTCGGGTTTCCGCCTCAACTTGTGTGTTACGTGCAAATGATAAGAGTCGTTGAAATAAATAATCTATTTATGCCAAAAAATCGGCGTTAAAAAAAAAACACAAGTACATAACAATTTGTGTGCTTATCAAAAAATAAAAAAAAATACTATTTGCTTGAAAATCAAACAATTACTTTTAACAATATAACATAGGTTTTCGTCCTTCAAAATATCGTCGCTGATTTTTTCAAATTATCGTCATTTTAGATATATCAATGTAGAGATCGTTTTTCACTCAAGCCACGTCCATGATCAGAGATCCAGCATTGGCTAATTGTAACAAAGTCCTATTCGTCAGAGCATTCATGGCTTGGATTTCCATTTTCACTTGGTTAAATGGGGAGTGTCAGCAGACTTTATCATCGCAAGTGCGGTACTGTCTGGTTGCCTCTTCCCAGCTTGATGTCTCAAGTTCCGCGGTGTATTTGACCTCCTCGCCCATGAATCTGTACATTTTCCATATTCGAACTCACTATATTGTATAGTTTTTTATATGGCTTTGTAACTCTCTGATATATTAATAATACTTTTTACTTGCTTTTTAAAAAATAATTATAGACTTTTGAAGAAATGATGAGTGATTGAGGGTTTGTAGGAGAAAAAATTAGGTGGTTTGTTTCATATTTTACATTTATCATTAATCTTTTTTTAAACTAGGTTGGTCACCTAAGTATCATAAATTATGTCTCACTAACGCCTGTTTAACAAATTTCGTTTAATTTAATCATGTGTTATGCATGTAAGGAAGGGTATTTTGCCATTATCCATAACTTCATCTCAAAACTCAATTAAAATGTAGCAAGAGTAATCTGCACTTGTCCAATCCTCAAGTTCATCTGCTATACCGGTAATAATTAAGCAACAATAATTTCATCATTGCAGACTATCAACAACAATTAATATTTACTTGCTCAAACTCACGTTCATCAACTGTAGCAACAATACCTTAAATAAACTCTATTTCAGTCACTAATGTTTATTTAACGATCACCGGAGCTGCTGTTCCACCGTCGGAATTGGATAACCATACCCAACGCCGCCACCTACAGCCGCGAGATCTGATTAGCCATAAACACAGCCGGCCACTTAAACCCAACAGATCTATTTAAGTGGCCAAAAAAACTCTGGTAGTCGAGATTTAAACATCAATTGAGATTCGTTGATGAGGTGAAAGATTTTTCATCGATTTGGTATGATATGTGAACAATGATTTTATTTATTGAGATTGGTGATGTATGGATTCGACCTTTGAATAGGATTCAATGAGAATGATAACATGAATTTTTTGACTAAATTTGAGTGGGAATGAGATTGGCGTTGCTTTAACTTGTAAATGCAGAAGAAAGGGAAAATGATAATATAGAAAGTGAAAATGACAAATTACCCTAGAGCATGTCAAGAGTTAACAATATTTTATTAATGGTCATTAGTAAGAAGGACCAACTGCGTGATTATTAATACTTTGGTGACTAACCGAATCGAAAAAAGAGTAATGACAAATGTGAAATATGAGACAAACGTTAGGAATCAACCAGGAAATTTTTTTTTGTAGAAATTAATATTTTGAAGATTTTTTAAAGATATAAAAAAGGGTAAAAATAGGACGGAGTTGGAATATGTGTATGTGTAGAAAAATGAAAACAAAAGGAAAGAGAGGGTAATAATGAAATGAGTTTTGATAACGCCAAAATTATACATATTTGTTGTCGTTATTTCGATTCGATTTTGTATCGTTTTGTATGTAATTGTTGTACTTGTGTATTGTAATAAGTTAAAATGTGTGTTCAATCCTTTGCGAGTGTTGAAGCGAAGATTTATGGAAAATATTGCTGATTTCAGAAGATTCTGCGCACCTGCACCGTTTTGGCCATAACTCGGTCATACGAACTCGAAAAAGGGTGAATCCGGAGCCCAGACGTCCGTAACTCGGAGCTCTACAAACTCATGTTGGAAAATTACTATTATACAGAGGTAGATGCGGCGCATCTGCTTTAGATGCGGCGCATCCAAGACCAAAAAATGCCGAAAGTTTTAGATGCGGGGTTTCTGATCCATGAGGCGCATCCAAGGAGTCAGATGTGGCCCATCTGTGAGGGGATGCGGTGCATCCCTTGCCTGCCGACAGTTCCTGAGTGCTAAACGAGCTGGAAAATACTTGAGCCTAAAGTGATGCGGCGCATCACTAAAGGGATGCGGCGCATCCCTCTCCAGAACACTATTCTACCTAACTTTTGAGCCTATTTAATGGCGGTTACTCAAAGACACATCATATATCAGTAAATAGCTCGTATTAGAAAGCTCAAGAGGGGTTCTAAGGCTTGTCAAGAAGGAAGTAACACTCTTTCAACACCAAGATTGAAGCTAGTTCATCTATTTCGATTGGTATTCTTGTTTTCATTCACTTCTTGTTATGTTTATGAATTTCAAGTATATGAATTGTTGTATTGTTCTTGTTTTAATCATGTCTAGCTAAAAACCTTGTGTGTTTACTTCAATGTAAGATTTATGGCTTTGGATTGTTCTATATTTTGATGTTATAATAGTTACAAGTATATTTTGATTGATTTATTAATCTAGTTCAACCATAAGAACCATTGTTATGCTTGCTTAGTTCATTACTTCAATTATATAGATTGCAAATGTGACGCCCCGTACAAAACCATCGTGTACGATTCGTCATCAACAGGATCTTTACACGGTCAAATACTATATGCTGTTTGAGAACCGGTTTGCATTCATAAAAAGGTAGCGTTTTACAAAAGATAATGTGACACAGAGGTCATTACAAAGCCATTATTTAAATAACATAAGTTGCGAATGCAAATTAAAAGTTTCATGATTGAGACATCTCTAAGTAATACAGTAGAAATCTAACACAGCATGTCCTTAACAACAAATCAATAACATCAAGACAGCAAGTCTAAGAGCGGAAGCAAGAAACCTCTAAGCACCTGAGAAAACATGCTTAAAAACGTCAACAATAATGTTGGTGAGCTATAGTTTAAGTTGTAACAGTAATGTAAGATTGACCACGAGATTTCAATGTTTCAAAACAGTATGAAAAGTATATGTATAACCGTGGGCACATGGTAACTAGACTTAACGTAAATATAAATATCACCCCCTAAAAGTACACCTGGCGAGTGCGTATGTCCTCGAAGTATTAAACACCCGTTAAATGCTAGCGCGACTAGCCTGAGTGGGGATGTCAAACCATATGGATCCATATCTAAGATTCACGTCTACCGATTCAAAAACCAAAAGTTAAACGTTATCGTGCTAAGGAAAAAGTTTATGCCGTTATATAACCCACACATATGTATAGTTTAAGTACTCGTGTCAAGTAAGTAAAACATAAAAGGCGCGTGTATTCTCAGTCCCAAAAATAGTAAAAAGTAGTAAAAAGGGATGTTATAACTCACAGTGAATAAGCAATACAAGTCGATACGAAAGTGTGCAAGTAGTAAGTCGGTCCGAAAGGTCGTCAACCTAAATCAAAGGTTACTAGGTCAGTAGGTTGTCTTTATAAGTTCTATTAGTGCATAAAATAAATTTAAGTGTCATCATCATCATCATTCATCATCATAAAAGCTAAGTAAGTTAAATCAAGTATAGAGGTCAAAACAATAGGCTGACTTTGATCAGCTGCTACAGCCTCTACGTAAATCGAAAAGACGCAAAATCAGTGGACATGGCTCCGTATGGGAGTCCTCTAGTTTCTGACAAATTTCTAGACTCAAACTCGTCTTAGTTTGACCGTGGCGACGGTTTAAGTGTGAGTAGGTCCGAATTTTCAGCACAACGTTACAAGGGTGTAGTGACTTTCGGAAGGCCATAAATCCTAAACCGTAACTCGGATTAAGACAAGGTATAAACGGAAAATCATCTACTTGTACCGAACTAACTGAAAATCAACTTTCCAGTAGCCCAGATGGTCTGATCAGATACGAGAAACAGTAGGTAATGTGCTCCGGTGGGGTTCTTAGTACTTGATGCTCATCACGGTTCTCATCCTTGATGCTTGTAGCTTCAAGTGTACAACTCGTTGATGGGTTAGCATCACCTTGACCAAGATTCTACCATCAACACACAATATGTTAAGACCAAGTAAGAACACAACTCATTTAAGAGTCTTAGATGGATGATGAACCACGGTTACATCATATCCTTAGTCTTAACACAATTACAAGTTACATTTACAACTAAAGCTACAAACTTTATTTCAATCAAACAAGTATGAACATAATCTAAGTCAAATGAGGTGATGAAACCCTAAGCTAGAGAGCTTGGATCCCTTTCACACAAGTTGTAAGGTCACAAAGCTAGAAAGCTTGAACCTTTAGTGTTCTTGAAGAACTTGAAGCATAAAGCTTAGATCTTTAAGTTATATGAAGACCATAAACACAAGTTTTGATCTTTATAACAAAATAATGAGATCATAAGTTAGAAAACTTAGATCCAACAAAAGATATGAAGATCCAAGCTAGAAAGCTTGCATCTTGATTGTTCTTGAAGATCTTGAAGCACAAAGCTTGGATCTTTAAGTTACATGAAGATTACAAACACAAGTTTGAATCTTTATAACAAAATAGTAAGATTAAAGTTTAAAAAAATATAGATCTACAAAGTGGGTGAAGATTCAAAGCTAGAAAGCTTGAATCTTCCATGTTCTTGAAAGATTCAAATCCATGTTTGAATCTACAAGATGTAATCAAGATCAAAAGCTAATAAGCTAGACCCATGATGATGATGATGATGAATTCGTGATGATGAGAAGGAGAAGAAGAAGAAAAGTTCAAAATACTTACACTTTTAGAGAGAGAAAGAACTAGAGAGAATTTAGAGAATGAGTGTGTGTGAATTACAAATGAAAGCAAGTGTAAAATAGATGAAATAAGGCTAGTATTTATAGGTGGTGAGGAGGTGGTGGTGGTGTTGTGGCCGTAGGTTTTGGTGGGGGGCAAGAGGGACAACTTTTTGCTTTTTGGTTAATGGTTGTCTAAAGTTGGTGCTTATGTTAGGATCTCATACAACATTAAGGATAATACTTGACATAAATGCTAGTATGTTCCCTCCAATAAATGGGCATTTGTCTTACTTATTAATGGGTCACTAGCTATTATTAATTGGGCTAATTAAATAGTCTACTAACTAGTGTAGGGTGGGCTAAGGTCCAACAAGGTAGAAAGTCCAACAAGACTAACTAGTAAGCATAAGTAAATTACTACTCGTAATTAAGCATCCAAAACCCAAGTAATTATTATTATAAAATAAAAATTAAGATTTCGTAGTCATAATATTCCGATTACGACATAAATTAAACGTGTACGCGGTTCGCAGTTTGTTTGTAACGTCAAGTGACACTAACGGTCATAAAGGCTTCCGGTGAACAAGTTAAGTATCCTACGTACTTTAAGGCATGTTTTAACATGTAAATGAAAGTAATCAACATGTAGGGAGTTCCCAGAGTATAATATAGCTCAGTACGCACAAATACGCAGTTTCGCGAAAACACAAAGCACAAAAGCAAGTTGAAAAAGCCGGGTCGTTACATTACCCACATGTTAAAGAAAATTTCGTCCCGAAAATTTTAGGAGTGACCAACAATGGTACCATTTTTGAATAAGAAGGAGCGTATCGAAGTTCCGAGGGACTCGTGAGCTCAGAAGTGAGCTATTTACCTTGAAAGGTACATGGGCGTATAAAAGTAAGAATAGGTATATGCCATTAATTAAGTCTCTTGTCCTAAGAGATCAACAGTTTGGTTTCGTTTCTTGCTAACACGAATATTTCATCCAAATATATACCCACAAAAGGAAAGATGATGTTTTTAGCCTTACAGGCATCTTCAGTAAGCTGGATGCATGGAATGCATCATGAATGTTACCAAACTTATCTAAAACATTGAGCGCTTATGTCGCAATACAAAGCTGACAGGTAGAATGGAAAACATGGTGATCATAACCATGCGATTTGATGTCTGGATAGTATTAGCCACGGATTTTGTACTAATCCCTTAATTTCGGAAGGAGACCATAGGTATGAAGAACCCGATATTTAAGAACGTTTCATTTGACTAAATGAACTGAAATTTTAGCTGAAAGTGACTAATCGGACCTATATGCAATGCAAGCCATATTTATAGTATCTTCAGGACGGTCTGAACGAACAATGAAGGATATCGCCCAGTTTACCATACTGCAGGTGAACTTATCCTTAGATGGAATGGAAGCACAATTCCATATTGTAACTTTATCCTTTCAGTTACATGTTGAAGTTAGGGTTAACATCGACTAGAACAACATATAGTTGCAACCAACGAAGGAAGGAATGTGTAGAGTAACCATATTCGTGTTACAGACGTTTTAAGCAGTCCCTTACAAGAGGATAACAAGATTCATAGATTCTTAAAGTATTTTATACTACATTTCCGAAAGAAAATCGCACGAAAGGTGTAATCTTTGAATGAGAGTGAATTCTTCGAGCGGATTGATCCGAATTTATCCTTATACTTAAGGGGATGCGCGGACGAGAAGATACGTGGACCCTTGGTCGTAAAGAATGGTTTACTCTAAGTGAAAAGAATCTCAAAAACGATTCCTTGTACCTCAACCTACTGATTCATAGAGATGATGTTTACGAGGATGTTGCGATTAGCCGTGAAATATTGAGAATAGAAACCCACCTAGTGCCCTTCCTACAATGGGGTGACCACTGAGTGTACCTCAGAAAACTGATTTTTCGGCCCGCGATTTTGCCATGTCTAACCTTAAAAGGAACATTTCTCGAGTACAAAGACTTCCTAACAAATTTTTATAAATCTGCCACCCAAAGTGGCTCAAGCGTTTTTAACAAAGATTTTAATAGTAAGCTTCATTCCTAACGGAGGGAGAGAAGAAGTGTGATCCCTACATGGTGTAGTCTAATACGAAAACCTTTAATAAAATCAACCGAGGGAGTTTTGAAAAAACTTTAAACGTTTGATGCGACAACATAAATGGAACGAAGTTCTTAGTAAATTTAGAAGTATGTATAACGAGTACCATTTTGCACAAAATTATTTGACTTAAAACAACTCAATAAAGGAGCGATTTTTAATTATCTTGAAGGTATAACTTAGTATGTACTAACCCAAAATAAGTAAGGGTAAATTTATACATATATGATTTTATAAATCGCGTAAGTGATAGAAAAGTTTTTAGTACTTTCATTTGTCCATAAATCTCGTGAGGACCACACAAATAAGCAATGTGTAAAATCAACGTGTAAAAATTTTGATAAACATAGTTTTTCGTATTTCAGAGGTTACGAGTTGAAAAAGTTCGAGTGAAAAATCTTTGAATCATCGGTTGACATGTTACTAGGTAATGAAAACTAATGAATTAAATGTAGTTTTGATGATTATCAGGGACTTAAGTCTTTGGCCCAAAAATGTTCACGTGCGAAGCCGTTGCTAAAAAGTGAGGTATGAAGGATAGAGCATGAGGATGAGAAGTTAATCGCTTCTTGACTTTGCAAGATGCCAAACAGGTTATGACTAACATTAAAGTCGGAATACTGATGGTGTTAATATCGCTAGATGAGAATCTCTTGGATTAAGTCAGGACTTCGAGTTATGTAAGAAAGAGCATCGTTCCAACAGACGTGGAAAATAAGATCCTTAGGGTAACGCAGTAATTTTGAATGGTTTAAGTGTTAGTGGTTGCCCGAAGGCTCCGCAGGACGTGGTAGTAAGTGCCTTCATCACATACACACACACATGAATCTTTCAATTTCGATAGTTGTAAAGTCTTCATGATGAATTGGATACGAATAATGTGACGATCGCTCCAAATCCATATGGATGAACACGTCATTCATTGATTTCATTGCGAGGTATTTGACCTCTATATGATACGTTTTGTAAGCATTGCATTCTTTTGAAAAGGCACACCATAAATGAATATTTAAATCAAATATTTTCGACATCTGATGATTTCTACATATAGACAATCACCGTATATAATAGTTTACAATAGTACTTCCGTTGACAATTCATTCAAAATAAGGTACATGATGATGAATTGGTGAATGCAACGTTTTCTTGAAAAATATGCCATATAAGACTCCATGCACATAGCTTGTCTATCATATAAGCAAACAGCGGAAGACTTCTAGGGAACCTGAGAATAAACATGCTAACAAGTGTCAAAACAAAGGTTGGTGAGTTCATAGTTTGTATATTTCGCATAATCTGTATATAAAGATGGATCACAAGATTTCAGTTGTTTCACCCAGAAATGTTTATCAAAATATTCTACGAAATTGAGCACCCTGGTAACTAAACTTAACGTATATATAATTTGTACCCTTTGTATAATCATCTTAATAATACACACAAACCAACGTGTACGCTTCTCAAATAGTATACATCCGTTAAAAGGCTAGTGCTCTAGCTCGGACGGGGATATCAAGCCCTATGGATCCATATACTACTACTCGCGCCCACCAGTTCTTATAACTGGCAGTTACTAGTTACCAAAGCTAAGGGATTTTCGGTTCAAACTCGGTGTAGAATTTAGTATGTACTTGTATCCATTGCGTTTAAAATAAAGTGCATGTATTCTCAGCCCAAAAATATAGATTGCAAAAGCAATTAAAAAGGGAGCAAATGAAACTCACCTTAGCAGCACATAAAGTTGTTCATCGTAATGTGACCGAAACTCGGTATATCAAATAATCGTAGATCTCAACCTAGAGAACATATGTTGGTCAATAAATGTCTATCAAGCTAGGTCAGGTCATAGTGTATCACAATCCTAATGCTCGAAATTGACATACAAAAGTTATTCAAAGTTGTTTCAAAAAGTCAATTTTGACAATAGTTCAACAAACGAGACGTACCTTATATAAGGATTCATTTACTCGGTTGGTAATATTCAAAAATCCATTTTATCAATCTCGTAAACAAGTTGTTTAAGTATTAATTGCAGATTCAAAAAGCAATTCCAATTAATGTCAATTATAATTCAATTGACCATATATTTTGATTCGTTCCTCGAAACTATTCGATATCTAAATGAAAAGTTATTGATTTTTCGCCACCTTTCCGAAAACATGTATATCATATACCTTTTACCTGTAATATATGTATTTAATTCTTGATTTATTATAAACTGTTTAACGACGAAATTTAGCATACAAGCATGTATAAATATATACACTCGAGCACTAGTATGTATACACTATTAATTTATAAAATATAAAATATAAATGCTTACGTATTAATATTGAGATTCAATATTGTAGAAAAGTACGTAGACGTAACGAAGATGATAAACACTAAGTTTGATTCACAATTATACCCCCGAACATTACCCATAACCTCCTTGGCAATAAGCCATAATTTCCTTAGCTTTAATTCACTCGAAAATCATTTTTGAAATCGTTTGAACATGACCTCGTCGTAGTATTTTATGTATAATACTAATAAAAATAATATTAATACTACTGATAATAATAAGATTAATATTAATATTAATCTTTAATAATAATAATTATAATAATTATAATAATTATAATAATAATATTAATAATAATAATAATAATAATAATAATAATAATAATAATAATAATAATAATAATAATAATAATAATATAAATAATATAAATATTACGGAGTATATATCTATATCTGTGTAAGTGTGTGTGATGTTCGAGCAAAACAATTGAATTTATTGTACCTTTTCTGAAAAAGCACCCCATGCGATCGCATGGGATTTGTGCTTCGATCGCATGGCCCTCTGATCCAACTCACAAACTTTTAACTTTTTGTTTGTCGACATAATTTTATATAATATATATAATATATTTAATTTATATAATTAATTATATATTATATTAAATTCACATGCATAGTTGACTTGTAATTTTTGTTCCGATAAGTCGTACGTCATCACTCGACTTATGTCCCAGTTCCGGTTTTTCAAATGTCCTTTCGTACGCTGAGAAAACTTGTATTTTACATTTCGTGTCACGTACCTTTGTCAAAATATAGCCTTAAATCATCCCTAAACTATACCACTCAAAGTATATCTTAAACTTTCGAGTATTTTGATCATTTACTTCTATAAATCATCGTCTCGCTATTTTTTAATATATATATATAATAAAAATTCGTTTTTATGACCAAGTTAATATTATATTTTATCGTATTGTTAAATATATATTTTCGATATTAATAAACACGTTTTAAAATACATATCGCAAGTTATTCATATATCTAATTCCAACAGTTGATATTCCTTATTATTGTATGTGTCCAAATTACGTTATTTAAACAAACACTTTACCATTTATTCCGAATACCGTTAAGAATGAATGATTTCCCAAATCAACGTGGACCTAACAACAGAGACCCGTAATAATATCATAATCCTTAAGGGACTCAATAATTATCTTTTAATTTAATCGTTTGGCATAATCTTTTAACTCTGTATCTAAATATATCAATCAGATAATCAAACCAATAAGTTTAATGCACAGTATCATATACTCAACACTTTGTTACGTTTTCAAGTTATGGTATATATATGTATCTATTTACCTATAATTGTTCGCGAATCGTTGAGAACAATCGAAAGGTAATTGAATAGTTCAAAAATTTTGAGATTCAACTTTACAGACTTTGCTTATCGTGTCGGAAACGTTAAAGATTAAGTTTAAATTTGGTCAAAAATTTCCGGGTCATCACAGTACCTACCCGTTAAAGAAATTTTGTCCCGAAATTTGAGTGAGGTCGTCATGGCTGACAATAAAAATGTTTTCATGACGAATATGAGTTGGTAAATAGAATTTTATCACCATTGAATAATACGGATAAAACAATCCGATTACTCGAAGCGTATGAGAGAAGTTATCGTAATAGAGTGAAATGGAGAATAGATATTCGTATTATCTCTTGATGTAGTAACGATTGATTTTCAGAATTTAAAGAATAGAAAATCTTCATAATTTAAATAAAATTTGATTCTTCGGAATTTAAAAAAATTAGGATTTCCTTTGATTAAATGCGTAATCTGCCTCGATTGCTATGTATGATATTTTGCTATAAATTAACCTCTTCCGTTTTATTTATTTTCCCTACTCCTATAATCTTCTTTCTTATTTCATACTTACAAAATATTTGTGAAAATGCTTCATCCAGTTCTGATTCTTGATATTTTCTTGGCTATCATATCATTCATTCTTCTTTTTCATCTGTCACCAGAGGAGGTTATTTTCTTCTACTATTACCTTGGGGTTATATTGTTTTTCATTCTCTCGTGTCTTTATATTGCTATACGCATTGATATACACGGTTTGTAATTTCGGGGTTGTTTTCGGGCTTTATATTTTCCATTATATTTCGGAGCTTCATGCTTTCGTTTTCTCTTCCCGACTTTAAGTCTAGCGAATAATGGTCCAAAATTCATAGGTATGGATTTTGAAATGAACATAATTAATGTTCTAAGAAAGAAAAGATAATGGCACAATCTGACTTGTCAAATTACCAGAATACCTCGAAAAAGACCGAATCATCAAGAAAAATATTTTCTTGATATGTTTAGAGGTTAAATAGAATGAAAGAGTTATGTAACATGGTTCATGATGAGGGTATGATATGTGAACCTTTATCACGTTCCATTAGAAACTCAGCATGACTTACTGTAATATAATCACGTTGATCAAGTGTCATTATATTATACTAACTCATGCTTCAATTCCCAACACTACTTCAAAAACATCCATTTTTCGAAATTTTTAGAAATTAGAAACTAAAATAGTTTCTTTTATGATGTAACACAGATAGCGTGAAGAGATAAATGATTTCATATAAGAATAGTTATGAAAATATCTTCAGAAATATGGAGGATATTTATAATGGAAGATACGATGATATCTTAGAATTTCTAATATCGGAGGATGATGCGGAAAATCTGTCTGTGAAGGTTTAGAATAAGAAGTAAGATTCTTACTAATGGTTTCAGTAGACACTGAATCATTTGGATTCTTTGAAGGTAGATTTTGTCCTTGTGATTTGTCTACAGCTTCCTTCATACTTTTCTCAACCCGTTTTTCAGTTTTAAACCTTCTCTTTTTCTGTGTTTTCCAACACACTACTCTTTATCATCAAACTTTCGACTGTTAAATTCGTTTATAGTTTTTTCTGCTTCATCAACATTTTTCCAAAATTCGTAGAACTAGTTTCGTAGTTTGGGGTGTTTTTCAGAAACTTCACATTCGAAGTATGTAAGTCTAGAAGATAGATGTTATATATATATATAACTGTTGTCGTAGAAAATGCTGCGAGATTCAAAATACTGATTGCTAATTCCCGGTGGTTGGTATGGAAATTATTGTTACAAGATGTGGATGAGTACATGATAGGGTTTCAATGAGTATAAGAATTTTTCGAAAGGTCAAGGATTAATAAAGTTGTTTGGTAAATTTACTGCTAATGTGGCGGAACATGAAAGGTTCCCCAGTAACAAAACGTATATATCAAGGTTACAATAAGGCTTAATCTGAAAAGTTGAAGTTGACTGGTTGGAAATGTGATAAAACTGGATACTTTGAAAAGAAATTGCAAGATTATTTTTGGTAATAACAATGCTAAAGGATCTTTCACCGTTTTAAAGTCAAAGTATAGCTTTGAAAGATGTAGAGATCTAAGAATGATGTCACTTGTTAAATCTTGACTTGGATTCTGCTCTGTCAATATCAGAATATGTAATTAAATTTGTATGAAAACGATTGTATATCGCTGTGAGCATAGTTAATAATTTTTTAATCAAAATTGAAGAATGTACAGTGTAACATATTAATTGCGAACTTATATATTTCCCGGGTATTACCTACCCGTTAAAGATTTCACAATTAATACTTTGTACAAAAGAATTTTTATTACCGTCTTTATGAAAATATATGTATGTATATTTTCTTCAGATGTAACACAGATTTAATGAGTTAATATCATATTAAGCTCATTTAATTTTTGGCTTGACTTAGAAATGATTAATCTCTAAAACATTAAAGATTACATAATCTTTGCGGAGTATTTTGCTAATGTAATCGATACTTCATTATTTATTCTTATTGATATTCCTCGGTGAAGGATGTTGGTGCTCGTGGAATTTTTGTGAAGCTTACAAGGCACAGATGATGTTTTCTGAAAAGTTTCGAGTATATTGAAATTGAAAATGTAAAATCAATTATGTAATTGATTAATACACTTGGTTTATTATGAAATGGAATTCATGGAGTTGAAACGGAGATTGTAGTTAATAATGGTTAAGTTGTTAAGGAAGGATGTACATCATTGCATATTAGTAATATGAACTAACCGAGTAGTACCTACTAGTTAAGATTCACACGTAATAGCTTAGTACGAAAATATTTATTTTGATTTCAAAATTCATATATATTAAATATACATAAAATTTCTTCAGGGGAAATGAGTTAATACTTCATCGGTTATTGTTGCTGGTATTTCTTGGTAACTACGGTGCGTATGATGTTGATGCTCGTGGAACAGATTGTGAAGTTGAGGTTTGCGATGCGGATGTTGTTGGTGGTGGTAATGGTACTGTTGGTGTTGTTGTCGGTGGTACTGTTTATGCCGATGATGCTGCTGGTGTTTGTAACCTTTGCACCATATTCTCCAAAGCCACTACCCGAGCACAAAGCTCGTTGACTTCTTCTACTACACCGGGATGATTGGCGGTTCGGACTAGTGGATGAATAAGATCCAGAATTTGAGATAGTATATTATCGTGACGAGATACTCTGGAAATGAGAGAGAAAATGGTGTCTCGAACAGGTTCGCCAGTAAGTGCTCCAGGTTCTTAGCCAAGAGGGCAATGTGGTGGATGAAAGGGATTGCCTTCTTCTTATCTCCAATAATTAAGTAGGCTACGAACCCATCCCCAATTCATCCAGAATAGATGATGGCTAATTGGTTGATCCATTCCGGTTACACTGTGTTCAGAATTCAGGTGAATATCCATATCAGAATAGCTGTCAGAGTTTAAACTAGATACGGGATCCATCTTGTATAATTAGGGAGATGATTTTTGATACGAATTAGATTATAGAATTTAGTTTGGTATTCTTCAATACATAATTTACATATGTATATATAATACCAAATTCCATAAATCACGGAGAAATTTTCGGAAGATATCAGGAAAAGTTTACAGTAACAGATACGCTAAGATATGAATTTTTGTCTATACACTATTTATGCAATAAATGCAGGAAAACGTGTTTAGACTTAAGAATGATAAGCATGTAATTTCCGACAAGAAATGATAAGCAAAACTTTTAACATGCAGACACGGTCGAAGTCCAGACTTACTAACGCATCTTAACAACTATCAGTTAGACACATTCATGCAAGACCTGGTTCGCTAGGACCAATGCTCTGATACCAACTGTGACGATCGCTCCAAATCCATATGGACGAACACGTCATTCATTGATTTCATTGCGAGGTATTTGACCTCTATATGATACGTTTTGTAAACATTGCATTCTTTTGAAAAGGCACACCATAAATGAATATTTAAATCAAAGGTTTTCGACATATGATGATTTCTACATATAGACAATCACCGTATATAATAGTTTACAATAGTACTTCCGTTGACAATGCAGTCAACATAAGGTACATGATGATGAATTGGTGAATGCAACGTTTTCTTGAAAAATATGCCATATAAGACTCCATGCACATAGCTTGTCTATCATATAAGCAAACAGCGGAAGACTTCTAGGGAACCTGAGAATAAACATGCTAACAAGTGTCAACACAAAGGTTGGTGAGTTCATAGTTTGTATATTTCGCATAATCTGTATATAAAGATGGATCACAAGATTTCAGTTGTTTCATCCAGAAACGTTTATCAAAATATTCTACGAAATTGAGCACCCTGGTAACTAAACTTAACGTATATATAATTTGTACCCTTTTGTATAATCATCTTAATAATACACGCAAATCAATGTGTACGCTTCTCAAATAGCATATGTCCGTTAAAAGGCTAGTGCTCTAGCTCGGACGGGGATATCAAGCCCTATGGATCCATATACTACTACTCGCGCCCACCAGTTCTTATAACTGGCAGTTACTAGTTACCAAAGCTAAGGGATTTTCGGTTCAAACTCGGTGTAGAATTTAGTATGTACTTGTATCCATTGCGTTTAAAATAAAGTGCATGTATTCTCAGCCCAAAAATATAGATTGCAAAAGCAATTAAAAAGGGAGCAAATGAAACTCACCTTAGCAGCACATAAAGTTGTTCATCGTAATGTGACTGAAACTCGGTATATCAAATAATCGTAGATCTCAACCTAGAGAACATATGTTGGTCAATAAATGTCTATCAAGCTAGGTCAGGTCATAGTGTATCACAATCCTAATGCTCGAAATTGACATACAAAAGTTATTCAAAGTTGTTTCAAAAAGTCAATTTTGACAATAGTTCAACAAACGAGACGTACCTTATATAAGGATTCATTTACTCGGTTGGTAATATTCAAAAATCCGTTTTATCAATCTCGTAAACAAGTTGTTTAAGTATTAATTGCAGATTCAAAAAGCAATTCTAATTAATGTCAATTATAATTCAATTGACCATATCTTTTGATTCGTTCCTCGAAACTATTCGGTATCTAAATGAAAAGTTATTGATTTTTCGCCACCTTTCCGAAAACATGTATATCATATACCTTTTACCCGTAATATATGTATTTAATTCGTGATTTATTATAAACTGTTTAACGACGAAATTTAGCATACAAGCATGTATAAATATATACACTCGAGCACTAGTATGTATACACTATTAATTTATAAAATATAAAATATAAATGCTTACGTATTAATATTGATATTCAATATTGTAGAAAAGTACGTAGACGTAACGGAGATGATAAACACTAAGTTTGATTCACAATTATACCCCCAAACATTACCCATAACCTCCTTGGCAATAACCCATAATTTCCTTAGCTTTAATTCACTCGAAAATCATTTTTGAAATCGTTTGAACATGACCTCGTCGTAGTATTTTATGTATAATACTAATAAAAATAATATTAATACTACTGATAATAATAAGATTAATATTAATATTAATCTTTAATAATAATAATTATAATAATAATATTAATAATAATAATAATAATAATAATAATAATAATAATAATAATAATAATAATAATAATAATAATAATAATAATAATAATATAAATATTACGGAGTATATATCTATATCTGTGTAAGTGGGTGTGATGTTCGAGCAAAACAATTGAATTTATAGTACCTTTTCTGAAAAAGCACCTCATGCGATCGCACGGGATTTGTGCTTCAAGGCCATGCGATCGCATGGCCCTCTGATCCAGCTCACAAACTTTTAACTTTTTGTTTGTCGACATAATTTTATATAATATATATAATATATTTAATTTATATAATTAATTATATATTATATTAAATTCACATGCATAGTTGACTTGTAATTTTTATTCCGTAAGTCGTACGTCATCACTCGACTTATGTCCCGGTTCCAGTTTTTCAAATGTCCTTTCGTACGCTGAGAAAACTTGTATTTTACATTTCATGTCACGTACCTTTGTCAAAATATAGCCTTAAATTATCCCTAAACTATACCACTCAAAGTATATCTTAAACTTTCGAGTATTTTGATCATTTACTTCTATAAATCATCGTCTCCCTATTTGTTAATATATATATATAATAACAATTCGTTTTTATGACCAAGTTAATATTATATTTTATCGTATTGTTAAATATATATTTTCGATATTAATAAACACATTTTAAAATACATATCGCAAGTTATTCATATATCTAATTCCAACAGTTGATATTCCTTATTATTGTATGTGTCCAAATTACGTTATTTAAACAAACACTTTACCATTTATTCCGAATACCGTTAAGAATGAATGATTTCCCAAATCAACGTGGACCTAACAACAGAGACCCGTAATAATATCATAATCCTTAAGGGACTCAATAATTATCTTTTAATTCAATCGTTTGGCATAATCTTTTAACTCTGTATCTAAATATATCAATCAGATAATCAAACCAATAAGTTTAATGCACAGTATCATATACTCAACACTTTGTTACGTTTTCAAGTTATGGTATATATATGTATCTATTTACCTATAATTGTTCGCGAATCGTTGAGAACAATCGAAAGGTAATTGAATAGTTCAAAAATTTTGAGATTCAACTTTACAGACTTTGCTTATCGTGTCGGAAACGTTAAAGATTAAGTTTAAATTTGGTCAAAAATTTCCGGGTCATCACAAATAAGCAACGAAAAATTTTATATAATAAGCAACGAAAGTTTTATTGAAACCGTTTTAGGTGACAATGTAAGAAACGAAACGAAGTTCTTAGTAAACTAGGGTTACGTACAACATGTACCATTCAAAGTGAAATATCTTTTGAATAAAAGATTTGATTTGTAAATGCGAAAGTAAAATTTTATATGTATTTGTCAAAATAGTAATCATTTACTTTATTTTATATAACATATACGATTTCAAAAATTTGCACAAATGGCAAATAAAATAAATTTACTGTTATAAAACTTTGAGAGGATCGTACCGTAAAATAGTGTGTGAAAAGTTTTTTTTTTTGCAAACAAAATTTTCATATTTCGGAGGTTACAAGTTGGAAAAAGATTGATGAGGATTGAGTAAAAGATTTTTGAAAAATTTCGGGTGATATTTGGGGTAATAAAAACTATTGAATTTAAATGTAGTTGATGACTATTAGTAGGGCATAAGTCCTTTGACCAAAAATGCTTAAGTGTGAAGTTGTTGCTTATAAGTGAGATACGGATGGGAGAGTATGAGGAGGAGAATTTACCACCCATTGATTTTGGAAAATTTCGAACTGGTATGACTAATATCGAAGTAAGAAGGATGATGGTGTGATTATCATCAAATAAGAAATCTCTCGGAATAAGTTAGAATTCAGAGTCGCGTAAGAATGAGTATCAAATAAGATTCCTGGCTGGTCCTTAAGATAGAATTTAAATCGCCGAAGTGACGGGATACAATTTTCTTTATGTATTGTCGTGTAAGTTTATCCATTGTATCGGTTTCTTTCATGGCTAGAAAGTGAGCAGATTTGGTGAGATGGTCAATGATAACCCAGATAGTGTCCTAACCGCCTACCGTTTTCGGTAGCTTCGTGATAAAATCCATTGTTATTCCTTCCCATTTCCATTGTGGGATTTCGGGTTGTTGTCATGCAACTAATAAGGTTCAGCTTTGGGCTACTTCTCTCCCCGTAAACTATT
Organism: Rutidosis leptorrhynchoides; assembly: GCF_046630445.1. NCBI lineage: Eukaryota > Viridiplantae > Streptophyta > Magnoliopsida > Asterales > Asteraceae > Rutidosis > Rutidosis leptorrhynchoides. The sequence goes on from NC_092337.1 coordinate 26,393,295, forward strand.
AACGGCTCACCATTCTCGCGAGGTACACGAATGACCTTCTCACTATAAATAACTTTCTCTTTCATCCTTGAAAGCCAGTCCATTCAAACTATTTCATCAAAGCTTCCTAACTTGATGAGTATTAGGTTAATCTTAAGGTTCATTCCAACCAAATCTTATTACACTACCGTGAAAAATTCTATCATTCTCCTCAAATAACATCCGCTTGTGCGTAGGTAACTAATCCTTTCCACTACTACTTTAAACTTCCAAGTTTTGTTGACATGAGGTCATCTCCAAATGACCCACCTGTTAATTTTAAGGTACTACCTTAAATCATTCCTCTATCTCTGCCAGCTTACCATTAGCTTGTCCTATAGAATACTTAACTATCATGGTTGTTAATGGCTTATTAGTCATAACACTAAGGTTCTTAGATATAAGGTTTCTATCGCTCTATTATTAAACAACTCCGAGACAATAAAACGTCGTGACAAAACGTATCCTAACTAAAAATCAGGATCCATGCGAGTCTCCATAGCTGAGATAAGGATTGCTCTATAGTAAGTAAGTCCAAAGTTTTTCCTATTTAAGAACTTTGTCCTTAAGTGTCCAGAGTGTCTATATCCATAACAAATTTTTGGGTTATCATTTCTGCAATCAAGGCCCTTCTTGTACAGTATCTGGGCTACGTGGTTATTCTTTCCCTACCTCTAATAGACCATAATGCGTATACTCAAGTGGTTCCTACCAAGATTTTCTCTAAATCACTTCATATTCCTTATATAGTAACATTGGGACTTCTGCATGATTCACTTCAATATAATTACGCTGGCCTGGCGTCATTATATTGTACTAAATCGTACGTTCATTCTAATATCACTCCATATAGTCAATGTAACGTGATCACTTCCAGTTCTACTCAATTTCATCCAACGGTGCTTTATGTATGCTATCTCAAAACAAAATCTACATAATTAATCTCACGGTTTCTCGGTGTGGGTGCGTAGGTTCCGTAGGTCATGCACCAATGCCTAAATGTCCCGAAATTTCTTCAAAATGTTCTGGTTCAGGTAACGTCGTTAGGTTCCTTTCTAGAAATTCAATCTGGGTCTCGCGTCGAGTTGTACGTGTAGCAAGTAGTAATACGATATGTCTTGAGGAGACTCCCAAGTCTTTGGGTATGGCTGAGCATCGGTAGAAGGCACTCTGACCTTGTGAAAGGAGATGTCCTCCCGACTTCCCCAATGCCTAAGAGTGTTAGGGTCCTAAATCCAGAAGTGTCGTTAGATCGTCGAGTAGTGGTGAAGAACGAAAGAGATAAGTGACGGCCATGAAAGCGTACGAGATACGAGCCATCTTGCGGGAACTGAACAACCTTCGAATGTTCACACATCGTACGTGGCTATTTAGAGTGAGCTCGGGGTGCGGTTACTCCGACAAATCCTCCAATATCTCCTCCTCCGAGGATCAACTTTAGTGGGCGTGTAATCCGAGGGGTACTCCTCCTAGATTGCGTGAAGAATCGTTTCGATCTCCAGAACGGTGGAACGATAGTAACAGGTGGATTATAATACCAATCCTTAGGGTTAGACGTGTGGGAAAAGGGTTTAGAAAAACATCTGAACTAGGAAAGGTAAGTTTTCCAAGTCGGTACAGCGAATAGCAGGCATGAAGCAAGCACGTAATCAGGCACTATAGCAACCTAGATCGTCTACAGCAGTATATATCATGGCAATATTAACAGTACTAAACAGAAGTAACATGCAATCGAAAGGAGATAGTAGTATGCAGTAGCGAGGATAAGCAATAGCATACATCGAGTTCACATAGCAGTAAGAGTAAGCAGTAGCATGCAGCAGATCATATGGCAGTATAAGTAAGCAGTAACATGCAGCAGTAGTAAGCAGTAACAAGTAAACGAGCAAGTTGTAAATTAGTCTTATTAGTAAATCCTACTCGGTCCGGTCTAGAATCACTAATGCAACCTAATTCCCTACAACCAATGCTCTGATACCAAATGTGACGCCCCGTACAAAACCATCGTGTACGATTCGTCATCAACAGGATCTTTACACGGTCAAATACTATATGCTGTTTGAAAACCGGTTTGCATTCATAAAAAGGTAGCATTTTACAAAAGATAACGTGACACAGAGGTCATTACAAAGCCATTATTTAAATAACATAAGAATGCAAATTAAAAGTTTCATGATTGAGACATCTCTAAGTAATGCAGAATCTAACACAGCAGGTCCTTAACAGCAAATCAATAACATCAAGACAGCAAGTCTAACAGCGGAAGCAAGAAACCTCTAAGCACCTGAGAAAACATGCTTAAAAACGTCAACAATAATGTTGGTGAGCTATAGTATAAGTTGTAACAGTAACGTAAGATTGACCACGAGATTTTAATGTTTCAAAACAGTATGAAAAGTATATGTATAACCGTGGGCACATGGTAACTAGACTTAACGTAAATATAAATATCACCCCCTAAAAGTACACCTGGCGAGTGCGTATGTCCTCGAAGTATTAAACACCCATTAAATGCTAGCGCGACTAGCCCGAGTGGGGATGTCAAACCATATGGATCCATATCTAAGATTCGCGTCTACCGGTTCAAAAACCAATAGTTAAACGTTACCGTGCTAAGGGGGGAGTTTATGCCGTTATATAACCCACACATATGTATAGTTTAAGTACTCGTGTCAAGTAAGTAAAACATAAAAGGTGCATGTATTCTCAGTCCCAAAAATAGTAAAAAGTAGTAAAAAGGGATGCTATAACTCACAATGAATAAGCAATACAAGTCGATACAAAAGTGTGCAAGTAATAAGTCGGTCTGAAAGGTCGTCAATGTAGCGACCCGACAAAATCGTCATTGACGGCGCCGTCTACTTAGGTCTCGTTACGTGGTCATAAGTCTTTAAAACAACGTTTGACCAAAAGATATGTCACATTCATTTCAAATGTAAAGATTGTTCAAAGTTTATAAGAATTGTTCCACCACAAGTTACGTTACAAAGTTATAAGTACAATGAAACTTATGCGACATAATTTAAAAGTAGCCAAAAGACGCTCCATGTATGCATATATACTCGACATCCAATGCAAGTATCAAAATAATGAGCGGAACCATGTAACATGTATCGTTCAAGGACCTGAGAAAAACATAGAAATCTGTCAACGAAAACGTTGGTGAAATCATAGGTTTAAGTAAGTAAGTGAGTAAAAGTAAGTCGAACCACAAGATTTACATCAAAGATAATATAGTAATACATTCTAAAAGTTGATATTCACGAGCACCCAATTATCAAGGCTTAACATTCCGTCCGTTGATACCCCATTCATAGTGCTAGAACAACACTGTTTCTCGAAAATATATTTCATCTGTGGACGGTAGCGAACCGTCCGAGATGAGGGTTTGTCAAACCCATATGGCCATACAACATAAGTTCACGCCTACACTTACACCCTGCAAGTGTAACTAATGATAATCGAATTGAGGATTTCGTTCTAAACTCGTATGTAGAATGTTTGTTTTCCTGTACTTGTGTTCACTTAGTAAAAGAAATGTTTATGTTTTCTCATCCCAAATATAAGTTCAAAAAGAGTAAAAGTGGGACTATGATCTCACCTTGAGTGCACGAGTAGTAAAGTACTTCAACAAGTAAACGTGTGCAAAGAACAATGCTAGTCTTGACCTAAACAATAGGTTGTATCAATAACGGTACACACGATAGGTCAAAGATGTTCAATTAGTCCTATGGCTCGTTAAGACTTGATCATAATAGCATGTGAATCAAATTGTCATGTTTCATGCAAGGTATAAGTATAAAAGCATGTTAGAACGATTGCACAAACAATTGGTTAAGTTTGATTAAAAGTCAACTTGGTCGGGTCAAAGTCAACGAAAAAGTCAACACGTTCGGGTCGGGTCCCGAACTATTTTTCTGAGGTTTTTAATCATATATGAGCATGTTAGAACAAGTTACATGTGAATCGGAGGTCCATAGCATAGCAAACATTTTCCGTAAAATGACCAACGAAGACAGTGGCCTGCCAGGGTATCTGGACGGCGTCCAGATAGTCTGGACGGCGTCCAGCTTTGAAGTCTGGGACGGCGTCCAAATAGCTGGACGGCGTCCAGCTTTGAAGGCTGGGACGGCGTCCAAGTTTCTGGACGGCGTCCAGATTGGTATTTCAGTCTGATGCAGTAAGCTTCTAAGTACACGAACCAAAAACCAAATAAACACAATTTATGATCCGCAAACAATCAAGTCAAGTATTTTATACCGTTGGGAAGGTAATTTGACGAAGAAAATGACTAGACACATTTCAAAAAGTAATTTAACACCTACAACAGCCCAAAACCGCATTAAACTTTCATAATCAAAAGTTCAAGTTCTAAAAACGCATTTCATGATTCGGGTAACCAATTTACATGTATGATATGCCGTTTCGAAGGTAATCAAACATACAATCCAACTAAACACTTACCAACAATAATCCATGGTATTCAATGCATCAAAAGTCCATTTCAAGTTCATCAAACCCTAACCCAAATTCACCAAAATCATAAATCAAGTTCATGAACTTTTCTAAAGCAACCTACACATCAAATTGAAGCTAGTGATACTAGGAACACAATTAGAACATGAACTTTTAACATCTAACAACATATGATCATCCAAAATTCAAGAACAATACACCAAAATTCAAGTTCATGCTAGTTACACTAAAACAACGAGATCGAGCATATAAATCATATAATCATGTTAGACTTGAGCCATAGACACTAACTAACACCATTTCAAGTCAAAAACACGAATTTAGAGAAATCTAGAGTTTTAGAAATGTTACCCAAACGAGATGAAGTTGGTACCAAAATGAAGAGGATGAAGAGAGGATCACGAATATGTAATTTATTTTGTTGTAAGCCTCCTAGATCGAATTTAGATGATGATTGAATGAATTTGGTAATTGTGTGTGTGTTCTTGCTAGAGAGAAAGAGATGAAATGTCCCGTTCTTATTGATTAAAAACGTTCCATATTAATTGATTTCGTTGCGAGGTTTTGACCTCTATATGAGACGTTTTTCAAAGACTGCATTCATTTTTAAACAAACCATAACCTTTATTTCATCAATAAAGGTTTAAAAAGCTTTACGTAGATTATCAAATAATGATAATCTAAAATATCCTGTTTACACACGACCATTACATAATGGTTTACAATACAAATATGTTACAACAAAATAAGTTTCTTGAATGCAGTTTTTACACAATATCATACAAGCATGGACTCCAAATCTTGTCCTTATTTAAGTATGCGACAGCGGAAGCTCTTAATAATCACCTGAGAATAAACATGCTTAAAACGTCAACAAAAATGTTGGTGAGTTATAGGTTTAACCTATATATATCAAATCGTAACAATAGACCACAAGATTTCATATTTCAATACACATCCCATACATAGAGATAAAAATCATTCATATGGTGAACACCTGGTAACCGACAATAACAAGATGCATATATAAGAATATCCCCATCATTCCGGGACACCCTTCGGATATGATATAAATTTCGAAGTACTAAAGCATCCGGTACTTTGGATGGGGTTTGTTAGGCCCAATAGATCTATCTTTAGGATTCGCGTCAATTAGGGTGTCTGTTCCCTAATTCTTAGATTACCAGACTTAATAAAAAGGGGCATATTCGATTTCGATAATTCAACCATAGAATGTAGTTTCACGTACTTGTGTCTATTTTGTAAATCATTTATAAAACCTGCATGTATTCTCATCCCAAAAATATTAGATTTTAAAAGTGGGACTATAACTCACTTTCACAGATTTTTTTTTACTTCGTCGGGAAGTAAGACTTGGCCACTGGTTGATTCACGAACCTATAACAATATATACATATATATCAAAGTATGTTCAAAATATATTTACAACACTTTTAATATATTTTGATGTTTTAAGTTTATTAAGTCAGCTGTCCTCGTTAGTAACCTACAACTAGTTGTCCACAGTTAGATGTACAGAAATAAATCGATAAATATTATCTTGAATCAATCCACGACCCAGTGTATACGTATCTCAGTATTGATCACAACTCAAACTATATATATTTTGGAATCAACCTCAACCCTGTATAGCTAACTCCAACATTCACATATAGAGTGTCTATGGTTGTTCCGAAATATATATAGATGTGTCGACATGATAGGTCGAAACATTGTATACGTGTCTATGGTATCTCAAGATTACATAATATATAATACAAGTTGATTAAGTTATGGTTGGAATAGATTTGTTACCAATTTTCACGTAGCTAAAATGAGAAAAATTATCCAATCTTGTTTTACCCATAACTTCTTCATTTTAAATCCGTTTTGAGTGAATCAAATTGCTATGGTTTCATATTGAACTCTATTTTATGAATCTAAACAAAAAAAGTATAGGTTTCAAGTCGGAAAAATAAGTTACAAGTCGTTTTTGTAAAGGTAGTCATTTCAGTCGAAAGAACGACGTCTAGATGACCATTTTAGAAAACATACTTCCACTTTGAGTTTAACCATAATTTTTGGATATAGTTTCATGTTCATAATAAAAATCATTTTCTCAGAATAACAACTTTTAAATCAAAGTTTATCATAGTTTTTAATTAACTAACCCAAAACAGCCCGCGGTGTTACTACGACGGCGTAAATCCGGTTTTACGGTGTTTTTCGTGTTTCCAGGTTTTAAATCATTAAGTTAGCATATCATATAGATATAGAACATGTGTTTAGTTGATTTTAAAAGTCAAGTTAGAAGGATTAACTTTTGTTTGCGAACAAGTTTAGAATGAACTAAACTATGTTCTAGTGATTACAAGTTTAAACCTTCGAATAAGATAGCTTTATATGTATGAATCGAATGATGTTATGAACATCATTACTACCTTAAGTTCCTTGGATGAACCTACTGGAAAAGAGAAAAATGGATCTAGCTTCAATGGATCCTTGGATGGCTCAAAGTTCTTGAAGCAAAATCATGACACGAAAACAAGTTCAAGTAAGATCATCACTTGAAATAAGATTGTTATAGTTATAGAAATTGAACCAAAGTTTGAATATGATTATTACCTTGTATTAGAATGATAACCTACTGTAAGAAACAAAGATTTCTTGAGGTTGGATGATCACCTTACAAGATTGGAAGTGAGCTAGCAAACTTGAAAGTATTCTTGATTTTATGAAACTAGAACTTTTGGAATTTATGAAGAACACTTAGAACTTGAAGATAGAACTTGAGAGAGTTCAATTAGATGAAGAAAATTGAAGAATGAAAGTGTTTGTAGGTGTTTTTGGTCGTTGGTGTATGGATTAGATATAAAGGATATGTAATTTTGTTTTCATGTAAATAAGTCATGAATGATTACTCATATTTTTGTAATCTTATGAGATATTTCATGCTAGTTGCCAAATGATGGTTCCCACATGTGTTAGGTGACTCACATGGGCTGCTAAGAGCTGATCATTGGAGTGTATATACCAATAGTACATACATCTAAAAGCTGTGTATTGTACGAGTACGAATACGGGTGCATACGAGTAGAATTGTTGATGAAACTGAACGAGAATGTAATTGTAAGCATTTTTGTTAAGTAGAAGTATTTTGATAAGTGTATTGAAGTCTTTCAAAAGTGTATAAATACATATTAAAACACTACATGTATATTCATTTTAACTGAGTCGTTAAGTCATCGTTAGTCGTTACATGTAAGTGTTGTTTTGAAACCTTTAGGTTAACGATCTTGTTAAATGTTGTTAACCCAATGTTTATAATAACAAAAGAGATTTTAAATTATTATATTATCATGATATTATGATGTACGAATATCTCTTAATATGATATATATACATTAAATGTCGTTACAACGATAAACGTTACATATATGTCTCGTTTCAAAATCATTAAGTTAGTAGTCTTGTTTTTACATATGTAGTTCATTGTTAATATAATTAATGATATGTTTACTTATCATAATATCATATTAACTATATATATAACCATATATATGTCATCATATAGTTTTTTACAAGTTTTAACGTTCGTGAATCACCGGTCAACTTGGGTGGTCAATTGTCTATATGAAACCTATTTCAATTAATCAAGTCTTAACAAGTTTGATTGCTTAACATGTTGGAAACATTTAATCATGTAAACATCAATCTCAATTAATATATATAAACAAGGAAAAGTTCGGGTCACTACAGTACCTACCCGTTAAATAAATTTCGTCCCGAAATTTTAAGCTGTTGAAGGTGTTGACGAATCTTCTGGAAATAGATGCGGGTATTTCTTCTTCATCTGATCTTCACGCTCCCAGGTGAACTCGGGTCCTCTACGAGCATTCCATCGAACCTTAACAATTGGTATCTTGTTTTGCTTAAGTCTTTTAACCTCACGATCCATTATTTCGACGGGTTCTTCGACGAATTGGAGTTTTTCGTTGATTTGGATTTCATCTAACGGAATAGTGAGATCTTCTTTAGCAAAACATTTCTTCAAATTCGAGACGTGGAAAGTGTTATGTACAGCCGCGAGTTGTTGAGGTAACTCAAGTCGGTAAGCTACTGGTCCGACACGATCAATAATCTTGAATGGTCCAATATACCTTGGATTTAATTTCCCTCGTTTACCAAATCGAACAACGCCTTTCCAAGGTGAAACTTTAAGCATGACCATCTCTCCAATTTCAAATTCTATATCTTTTCTTTTAATGTCAGCGTAGCTCTTTTGTCGACTTTGGGCGGTTTTCAACTGTTGTTGAATTTGGATGATCTTCTCGGTAGTTTCTTGTATAATCTCCGGACCCGTAATCTGTCTATCCCCCACCTCACTCCAACAAATCGGAGACCTGCACTTTCTACCATAAAGTGCTTCAAACGGCGCCATCTCAATGCTTGAATGGTAGCTGTTGTTGTAGGAAAATTCTGCTAACGGTAGATGTCGATCCCAACTGTTTCCAAAATCAATAACACATGCTCGTAGCATGTCTTCAAGCGTTTGTATCGTCCTTTCGCTCTGCCCATCAGTTTGTGGATGATAGGCAGTACTCATGTCTAGACGAGTTCCTAATGCTTGCTGTAATGTCTGCCAGAATCTTGAAATAAATCTGCCATCCCTATCAGAGATAATAGAGATTGGTATTCCATGTCTGGAGACGACTTCCTTCAAATACAGTCGTGCTAACTTCTCCATCTTGTCATCTTCTCTTATTGGCAGGAAGTGTGCTGATTTGGTGAGACGATCAACTATTACCCAAATAGTATCAAAACCACTTGCAGTCCTTGGCAATTTAGTGATGAAATCCATGGTAATGTTTTCCCATTTCCATTCCGGGATTTCGGGTTGTTGAAGTAGACCTGATGGTTTCTGATGCTCAGCTTTGACCTTAGAACACGTCAAACATTCTCCTACGTATTTAGCAATATCGGCTTTCATACCCGGCCACCAAAAATGTTTCTTGAGATCCTTGTACATCTTCCCCGTTCCAGGATGTATTGAGTATCTGGTTTTATGAGCTTCTCTAAGTACCATTTCTCTCATATCTCCAAATTTTGGTACCCAAATCCTTTCAGCCCTATACCGGGTTCCGTCTTCCCGAATATTAAGATGCTTCTCCGATCCTTTGGGTATTTCATCCTTTAAATTTCCCTCTTTTAAAACTCCTTGTTGCGCCTCCTTTATTTGAGTAGTAATGTTATTATGAATCATTATATTCATAGATTTTACTCGAATGGGTTCTCTGTCCTTCCTGCTCAAGGCATCGGCTACCACATTTGCCTTCCCCGGGTGGTAACGAATCTCACAATCGTAATCATTCAATAATTCAATCCACCTACGCTGCCTCATATTCAGTTGTTTCTGATTAAATATGTGTTGAAGACTTTTGTGGTCGGTATATATAATACTTTTGACCCCATATAAGTAGTGCCTCCAAGTCTTTAATGCAAAAACAACCGCGCCTAATTCCAAATCATGCGTCGTATAATTTTGTTCGTGAATCTTCAATTGTCTAGACGCATAAGCAATCACCTTCGTTCGTTGCATTAATACACAACCGAGACCTTGCTTTGATGCGTCACAATAAATCACAAAATCATCATTCCCTTCAGGCAATGACAATATAGGTGCCGTAGTTAGCTTTTTCTTCAATAACTGAAACGCTTTCTCTTGTTCATCATTCCATTCAAATTTCTTCCCTTTATGCGTTAATGCAGTCAAGGGTTTTGCTATTCTGGAAAAGTCTTGGATGAACCTTCTGTAGTAACCAGCTAGTCCTAAAAACTGGCGTATGTGTTTCGGAGTTTTCGGGGTTTCCCACTTTTCAACAGTTTCTATCTTTGCCGGATCCACCTTAATACCTTCTTTGTTCACTATGTGACCGAGGAATTGAACTTCTTCCAACCAAAATGCACACTTTGAAAACTTAGCGTACAATTCTTCCTTCCTCAATACTTCTAACACCTTTCTCAAATGTTCACCGTGTTCTTGGTCATTCTTTGAGTAAATAAGTATGTCATCAATGAAAACAATGACAAACTTGTCAAGGTATGGTCCACACACTCGGTTCATAAGGTCCATGAACACAGCTGGTGCATTAGTTAAACCAAACGGCATGACCATAAACTCGTAATGACCGTAACGTGTTCTGAAAGCAGTCTTTGGAATATCATCTTCTTTCACCCGCATTTGATGATACCCGGAACGTAAGTCAATCTTTGAATAAACAGACGAGCCTTGTAGTTGATCAAATAAGTCGTCGATTCTCGGTAGTGGGTAGCGGTTCTTGATGGTAAGTTTGTTCAACTCTCGGTAGTCGATACACAACCTGAATGTACCATCTTTCTTCTTGACAAACAAAACAGGAGCTCCCCACGGTGATGTGCTTGGTCGAATGAAACCACGCTCTAAAAGTTCTTGTAATTGGCTTTGCAGTTCTTTCATCTCACTGGGTGCGAGTCTGTAAGGAGCACGAGCTATTGGTGCAGCTCCTGGTACAAGATCTATTTGAAATTCAACGGATCGATGTGGGGGTAATCCCGGTAATTCTTTCGGAAATACATCGGGAAATTCTTTTGCAATGGAAACATCATTGATGCTCTTTTCTTCAGTTTGTACTTTCTCGACGTGTGCTAGAACAGCATAGCAACCTTTTCTTATTAGTTTTTGTGCCTTCAAATTACTAATAAGATGTAGCTTCGTGTTGCCCTTTTCTCCGTACACCATTAAGGGTTTTCCTTTTTCTCGTATAATGCGAATTGCATTTTTGTAACAAACGATCTCCGCTTTCACTTCTTTCAACCAGTCCATACCGATTATCACATCAAAACTCCCTAACTCTACTGGTATCAAATCAATCTTAAATGTTTCGCTAACCAGTTTAATTTCTCGATTCCGACATATATTATCTGCTGAAATTAATTTACCATTTGCTAATTCGAGTAAAAATTTACTATCCAAAGGCGTCAATGGACAACTTAATTTAGCACAAAAATCTCTACTCATATAGCTTCTATCCGCACCCGAATCAAATAAAACGTAAGCAGATTTATTGTCAATAAGAAACGTACCCGTAACAAGCTCCGGGTCTTCCTGTGCCTCTACCGCATTAATATTGAAAACTCTTCCACGGCCTTGTCCATTCGTGTTCTCCTGGTTCGGGCAATTTCTAATAATGTGGCCTGGTTTTCCACATTTATAACAAACTACATTGGCATAACTTGCTCCGACACTACTTGCTCCGCCATTACTCGTTCCGACACCATTTGTTCCTTTCGTTCTATTAATCCCTGGTCCATAGACCTCACACTTCGCCGCGCTATGACCATTTCTTTTACACTTGTTGCAAAATTTGGTGCAGAACCCCGAGTGATTCTTTTCACACCTTTGGCATAGTTGCTTCTGATTGTTGTTGTTGTTGCGGTTATTATTGTTGTTGGGATGATTGTTGTAGTTGCTGTTGTTGTTGTTGTTGTTGTTGTTGTTGTTGGGCCGTTTGTTGTAGTTGCGATTGATGTTGCGATTGTTGGGATAATTGTTGCGATTATTGTTGTAATTGCTGTTGTTGTTGTATTGGTGATTCTTATCACCGTTTTCCTCCCACTTTCTTTTGACTTGCTTCACATTGGCCTCTTCAGCAGTCTGTTCTTTAATTCTTTCTTCAATCTGGTTCACTAGTTTGTGAGCCATTCTACATGCCTGTTGTATGGAGGCGGGCTCGTGTGAACTTATATCTTCTTGGATTCTTTCCGGTAATCCTTTCACAAACGCGTCGATCTTCTCTTCCTCATCTTCGAATGCTCCCGGACACAATAGGCACAATTCTGTGAATCGTCTTTCGTACGTGGTAATATCAAATCCTTGGGTTCGTAACCCTCTAAGTTCTGTCTTGAGCTTATTGACCTCGGTTCTGGGACGGTACTTCTCGTTCATCAAGTGCTTGAATGCTGACCACGGTAGTGCGTACGCATCATCTTGTCCCACTTGCTCTAGATAGGTATTCCACCATGTTAACGCAGAACCTGTGAAGGTATGCGTAGCGTACTTCACTTTGTCCTCTTCAGTACACTTACTTATGGCAAACACCGATTCAACCTTCTCGGTCCACCGTTTCAATCCGATCGGTCCTTCGGTTCCATCAAATTCCAAAGGTTTGCAGGCAGTGAATTCTTTGTAGGTGCATCCTACACGATTTCCTGTACTGCTAGATCCAAGGTTATTGTTGGTATGTAGCGCAGCCTGTACTGCGGCTATGTTTGAAGCGAGAAAAGTACGGAATTCCTCTTCATTCATATTCACGGTGTGTCGAGTAGTCGGTGCCATTTCCTTCAAAATAGTTAAATGGAACAAGTTAATCATACAGAATATTAAGAGTAGTTAATAGTATTTCGTAGCATAATATGAACTCATTTATAAAAGCTTTTTCTTCATATTAGCGTTTTATAAGTTTAAATTCGGGTAGTACCTACCCGTTAAGTTCATACTTAGTAGCTAATATACAATTCAACTACTACAATTCTATATGAAAAACTGATTATAATAATATTTCGCGTTCAAACTTTTATACAATATTTTACAAACTTACAATACCGCTTATTTTACATAAAGCATGAAATATAGCACACAATAACTTTGATACAATATAGTTGTGAAGACAATTCTAGCTAGTACACAAGTCGTTCAGCAAAGGCAATAAAGACACGTAATTCATACGTCCAGAAACAAGTCATGCATTCTGGTTTTACTAGGACTACTTCCCATCCTTGGTCTTGTGCAACATATCCGTTATGGCCGTTGATAAGACAGCGTGTTGTAACGTCATCAAAGGGACGAGGGTTACGTAATGTCCAACAGTCCCGTAATAATCTAAAAACCTCATTTCTTACCCCAATTACCGACTCCGTCACTTGTGGAAACGTTTTGTTTAATAGTTGTAGCCCGATGTTCTTGTTCTCACTTTGGTGAGAAGCGAACATTACTAATCCGTAAGCATAACATGCTTCTTTATGTTGCATGTTAGCCGCTTTTTCTAAATCACGAAGTCCAATATTCGGATATATTGAGTCAAAATAATTTCTTAACCCGTTGCGTAAAATAGCATTTGGGTTCCCCGCAATATATGCGTCAAAGTAAACACATCGTAACTTATGGGTTTCCCAATGTGATATCCCCCATCTTTCAAACGAAAGTCTCTTATAAACCAAGACATTCTTGGAACGTTCTTCGAATGTCTTACAAACTGATCTCGCCTTAAATAGTTGTGCCGAAGAATTCTGGCCGACTCTAGACAAGATTTCATCAATCATGTCTCCGGGTAGGTCTCTTAAAATATTGGGTTGTCTATCCATTTTGTGTTTTTAAACTGTAAAATAGACAAGAGTTAGATTCATAAAAAAAATACTTATTAATACAAGCAATTTTTACATATATCATAAAGCATAAGAACACTATATTACATATATTACACCACACGAATACAACTATCTTATTCCGACTCGCTCGTTTCTTCTTCTTCGGTTTTGGTTCGTTTTGCCAAGTTTCTAGGGATATATGATGTTCCCCTAATACGAGCCGTCGTTGTCCACATTGGTTTAGAAAAACCTGGTGGTTTAGAGGTTCCCGGGTCATTGTTACAACTTAAGGACTTCGGGGGTTGACGATACATATAAAGTTCATCGGGGTTGGAATTAGATTTCTCTATTTTTATGCCCTTTCCCTTATTATTTTCTTTTGCCTTTTTAAATTCAGTTGGGGTAATTTCTATAACATCATTGGAATTCTCGTCGGAATCCGATTCATCGGAGAATTGGTAATCCTCCCAATATTTTGCTTCCTTGGCGGAAACACCATTGACCATAATTAACTTTGGTCGGTTGGTTGAGGATTTTCTTTTACTTAACCGTTTTATTATTTCCCCCACCGGTTCTATTTCTTCATCCGGTTCCGATTCTTCTTCCGGTTCCGATTCTTCTTCCGGTTCCGACTCTTCTTCCGGTTCCTCTTCGGGAACTTGTGAATCAGTCCACAAATCATTCCAATTTACATTTGACTCTTCATTATTATTAGGTGAGTCAATGGGACTTGTTCTAGAGGTAGACATCTATCACATAATATCAAACACGTTAAGAGATTAATATATCACATAATATTCATATGTTAAAAATATATAGTTTCCAACAAAAATGTTAAGCAATCATTTTTAAAGAAAACACGGTCGAAGTCCAGACTCACTAATGCATCCTAACAAACTCGATAAGACACACTAATGCAAATTTTCTGGTTCTCTAAGACCAACGCTCGGATACCAACTGAAATGTCCCGTTCTTATTGATTAAAAACGTTCCATATTAATTGATTTCGTTGCGAGGTTTTGACCTCTATATGAGACGTTTTTCAAAGACTGCATTCATTTTTAAACAAACCATAACCTTTATTTCATCAATAAAGGTTTAAAAAGCTTTACGTAGATTATCAAATAATGATAATCTAAAATATCCTGTTTACACACGACCATTACATAATGGTTTACAATACAAATATGTTACAACAAAATAAGTTTCTTGAATGCAGTTTTTACACAATATCATACAAGCATGGACTCCAAATCTTGTCCTTATTTAAGTATGCGACAGCGGAAGCTCTTAATAATCACCTGAGAATAAACATGCTTAAAACGTCAACAAAAATGTTGGTGAGTTATAGGTTTAACCTATATATATCAAATCGTAACAATAGACCACAAGATTTCATATTTCAATACACATCCCATACATAGAGATAAAAATCATTCATATGGTGAACACCTGGTAACCGACAATAACAAGATGCATATATAAGAATATCCCCATCATTCCGGGACACCCTTCGGATATGATATAAATTTCGAAGTACTAAAGCATCCGGTACTTTGGATGGGGTTTGTTAGGCCCAATAGATCTATCTTTAGGATTCGCGTCAATTAGGGTGTCTGTTCCCTAATTCTTAGATTACCAGACTTAATAAAAAGGGGCATATTCGATTTCGATAATTCAACCATAGAATGTAGTTTCACGTACTTGTGTCTATTTTGTAAATCATTTATAAAACCTGCATGTATTCTCATCCCAAAAATATTAGATTTTAAAAGTGGGACTATAACTCACTTTCACAGATTTTTTTTTACTTCGTCGGGAAGTAAGACTTGGCCACTGGTTGATTCACGAACCTATAACAATATATACATATATATCAAAGTATGTTCAAAATATATTTACAACACTTTTAATATATTTTGATGTTTTAAGTTTATTAAGTCAGCTGTCCTCGTTAGTAACCTACAACTAGTTGTCCACAGTTAGATGTACAGAAATAAATCGATAAATATTATCTTGAATCAATCCACGACCCAGTGTATACGTATCTCAGTATTGATCACAACTCAAACTATATATATTTTGGAATCAACCTCAACCCTGTATAGCTAACTCCAACATTCACATATAGAGTGTCTATGGTTGTTCCGAAATATATATAGATGTGTCGACATGATAGGTCGAAACATTGTATACGTGTCTATGGTATCTCAAGATTACATAATATATAATACAAGTTGATTAAGTTATGGTTGGAATAGATTTGTTACCAATTTTCACGTAGCTAAAATGAGAAAAATTATCCAATCTTGTTTTACCCATAACTTCTTCATTTTAAATCCGTTTTGAGTGAATCAAATTGCTATGGTTTCATATTGAACTCTATTTTATGAATCTAAACAAAAAAAGTATAGGTTTCAAGTCGGAAAAATAAGTTACAAGTCGTTTTTGTAAAGGTAGTCATTTCAGTCGAAAGAACGACGTCTAGATGACCATTTTAGAAAACATACTTCCACTTTGAGTTTAACCATAATTTTTGGATATAGTTTCATGTTCATAATAAAAATCATTTTCTCAGAATAACAACTTTTAAATCAAAGTTTATCATAGTTTTTAATTAACTAACCCAAAACAGCCCGCGGTGTTACTACGACGGCGTAAATCCGGTTTTACGGTGTTTTTCGTGTTTCCAGGTTTTAAATCATTAAGTTAGCATATCATATAGATATAGAACATGTGTTTAGTTGATTTTAAAAGTCAAGTTAGAAGGATTAACTTTTGTTTGCGAACAAGTTTAGAATGAACTAAACTATGTTCTAGTGATTACAAGTTTAAACCTTCGAATAAGATAGCTTTATATGTATGAATCGAATGATGTTATGAACATCATTACTACCTTAAGTTCCTTGGATGAACCTACTGGAAAAGAGAAAAATGGATCTAGCTTCAATGGATCCTTGGATGGCTCAAAGTTCTTGAAGCAAAATCATGACACGAAAACAAGTTCAAGTAAGATCATCACTTGAAATAAGATTGTTATAGTTATAGAAATTGAACCAAAGTTTGAATATGATTATTACCTTGTATTAGAATGATAACCTACTGTAAGAAACAAAGATTTCTTGAGGTTGGATGATCACCTTACAAGATTGGAAGTGAGCTAGCAAACTTGAAAGTATTCTTGATTTTATGAAACTAGAACTTTTGGAATTTATGAAGAACACTTAGAACTTGAAGATAGAACTTGAGAGAGTTCAATTAGATGAAGAAAATTGAAGAATGAAAGTGTTTGTAGGTGTTTTTGGTCGTTGGTGTATGGATTAGATATAAAGGATATGTAATTTTGTTTTCATGTAAATAAGTCATGAATGATTACTCATATTTTTGTAATCTTATGAGATATTTCATGCTAGTTGCCAAATGATGGTTCCCACATGTGTTAGGTGACTCACATGGGCTGCTAAGAGCTGATCATTGGAGTGTATATACCAATAGTACATACATCTAAAAGCTGTGTATTGTACGAGTACGAATACGGGTGCATACGAGTAGAATTGTTGATGAAACTGAACGAGAATGTAATTGTAAGCATTTTTGTTAAGTAGAAGTATTTTGATAAGTGTATTGAAGTCTTTCAAAAGTGTATAAATACATATTAAAACACTACATGTATATTCATTTTAACTGAGTCGTTAAGTCATCGTTAGTCGTTACATGTAAGTGTTGTTTTGAAACCTTTAGGTTAACGATCTTGTTAAATGTTGTTAACCCAATGTTTATAATAACAAAAGAGATTTTAAATTATTATATTATCATGATATTATGATGTACGAATATCTCTTAATATGATATATATACATTAAATGTCGTTACAACGATAAACGTTACATATATGTCTCGTTTCAAAATCATTAAGTTAGTAGTCTTGTTTTTACATATGTAATTCATTGTTAATATAATTAATGATATGTTTACTTATCATAATATCATGTTAACTATATATATAACCATATATATGTCATCATATAGTTTTTTACAAGTTTTAACGTTCGTGAATCACCGGTCAACTTGGGTGGTCAATTGTCTATATGAAACCTATTTCAATTAATCAAGTCTTAACAAGTTTGATTGCTTAACATGTTGGAAACATTTAATCATGTAAACATCAATCTCAATTAATATATATAAACAAGGAAAAGTTCGGGTCACTACAAGAGAGAGAGATGGAGATGGTTGAATGGTGGTGATTTGGGGTGGACTAGTTGACCTAGTCAACTAGTTTGCCCCGTGTCAATTTTAGTCCCTCAAGTTTCGTTCGGGTGCGTGAATTACCTAATCGAGATAATTTAAAACGCGTATTAACGAAAGATGTTATAAATATATAACGGACTTTAAAATAGTTAAACGGAAAGTAACCGGAAAAAGGCGGGATGTTACATTACCTACTCCTTAAAAGAAATTTCGTCCCGAAATTTAAGTAGGCGTAGTAGTCGTTGTTTCTTCCTCGAGATCTTGCGTTTCCGAATTTACGAATAGATGAGGATACTTCCTTTGCATTTGATCTTGTCTTTCCCAAGTAAACTCGGGTCCCCTTTTGGCATTCCAACGGACCTTGACAATTGGAATTCGGCTTTGTTTTAACGTTTTGACGGAGGTGTCCACAATTTTAACCGGTTCCTCCACAAAATGAAGTTTGTCATCGATAGTAAGCTCCTCGAGAGGGATGACGAGTTCGGGTTCGGCTAAACACTTTTTCAAGTTAGATATATGGAAAGTAGGATGAACGGAACTCAGTTGAGGCGGAAGATCTAAATGATAAGCAACGGTTCCAACACGCTCCAAGATTTCGAAAGGACCAATATACCGCAGATTTAGCTTCCCGCGTTTCCCAAAGCGGATTACACCTTTCCAAGGTGCGACTTTTAACATTACTCGGTCACCGACTTGAAATTCGAGGTCGTTGCGTCGTTTGTCGGTATAACTCTTTTGACGACTCCGGGCCGTCCTAAGCCTATCTCGGATTTGTACGATCTTCTCGGTGGTTTTGTGAATGAGTTCGGGTCCGGTGATTTGCACGTCGCCTACCTCGGCTCAACAAAGAGGTGAACGACATTTTCGGCCATATAGCGCTTCAAAAGGTGCGGCTTTAATACTCGCGTGATACCTATTATTGTAAGAGAACTCGGCGAGAGGTAAGTGCTTGTCCCAAGCTTTTTCGAAATCAACCACGCAAGCTCGTAGCATGTCTTCCAAGGTTTGAATTATGCGTTCGCTTTGTCCGTCGGTTTGTGGATGATATGCGGTGCTCATGTCTAAACGCATTCCCAATGCTTCTTGCAAAGTACGCCAAAATCTAGAAACAAAACGGCCATCTCGGTCGGAGATAATCGATAAGGGTACACCGTGTCGGGCTACGATTTCTTTGATGTAGAGTTGTGCGAGTTTCTCCATGTTGTCGGTTTCCTTCATGGCAAGGAAGTGTGCGGATTTGGTGAGACGGTCAACAATAACCCAAATGGTATCATAACCGCCAACCGTCTTTGGTAGTTTGGTGATAAAATCCATCGTTATCCTTTCCCATTTCCATTGCGGGATTTCGGGTTGTTGAAGTAGTCCGGACGGTCTTTGATGTTCGGCTTTGACTTTGGAGCAAGTTAGGCACTTTCCAACATAAGTAGCGACGTCCCTTTTAAGGTTCGGCCACCAATATTGTTCTTTGAGGTCGTGGTACATCTTATTGGCACCGGGGTGAATCGAATACCTTGACTTATGGGCTTCGTCTAAAATAAGGCTTCGCAAGTCCCCATAACTAGGTACCCAAATTCTTCCGGCGAAATATCGGAGTCCGGTTTCTTTAACTTCGAATCGAGAGGTGAGGACGTTCAAGTGTTCGAGAGAGATGTTTTCGTCCTTGAGAGCCTCATCTTGGGCTACCCGAATTTGGCTATTAAGGTTTGTGTGGATGGTGATGTTTAAGGCTCGGACACGAAGAGGCACCGCTCTTTCTTTTCGACTTAAGGCATCGGCTACTACATTTGCCTTCCCGGGATGGTAACGAAGCTCGCAATCGTAATCGTTTAAGGTTTCAATCCACCTTCGTTGTCTCATGTTTAGTTGCTTTTGATCGAAGATGTGTTGAAGGCTTTTGTGATCGGTGAAGATAGTACTCTTGGTTCCATAAAGATAGTGTCTCCACATTTTAAGTGCAAAGACAACGGCTCCAAGTTCGAGATCATGAGTCGTGTAATTCCGTTCATGAATTTTTAGTTGTCGAGAGGCATAAGCAATGACTTTCTTCCGTTGCATCAATACACACCCAAAACCATGTTTCGAGGCATCGCAATATACAACAAAATCATCATTGCCTTCGGGAAGTGACAAGATAGGAGCGGTGGTTAGCTTTGTCTTCAAGATTTGAAACGTGGATTCTTGCTCGGTCGCCCAAATGAATTTCTTTCCCTTGTGAGTTAATGCGGTTAGAGGACGTGCAACCAAAGAAAAGTTTTCGATGAATCTACGATAGTACCCGGCGAGACCCAAGAATTGACGAATGTGAGTAGGAGTAGTAGGAGTCTCCCATTTACTAATGTCTTTGATTTTCGTTGGATCGACTTTAATACCTTGGTCACTTACAACATGACCAAGAAATTGAACTTCCTTTAACCAAAATTCACACTTGGAGAATTTGACATAGAGTTGTTCTTGTCTTAAAAGTTCAAGCACAAGTCGGAGGTGTTCCTCGTGTTCTTCTTCGCTTTTTGAATAGACTAAAATATCATCGATGAACACGATAACGAATTTGTCAAGATACGGTTTGCACACGTGGTTCATAAGATCCATGAACACCGCCGGTGCGTTAGTGAGACCAAATGGCATTACAAGAAATTCATAACTACCATAACGAGTTCGGAAAGCGGTTTTGGAGATATCTTCCCCCTTAACCCTTAATTGATGATAACCCGAGCGGAGATCGATTTTTGAATATACACAAGACCCTTGTAATTGATCAAAGAGGTCATCGATGCGAGGAAGAGGATATCGGTTCTTAACCGTCAATTTGTTTAGTTCACGATAGTCAATGCAAATTCGTAGGGATCCGTCTTTCTTTTTAACAAACAAAATCGGAGCGCCCCACGGTGAATGGCTAGGTTGGATAAAACCACGATCAAGTAGTTCTTGGATTTGACTTTGCAATTCTTGCATTTCGGATGGAGCGAGTCTATATGGTGCACGTGCTACGGGTGCGTCTCCCGGAATAAGATCGATTTGGAATTCAACCGGTCGATGAGGTGGAAGACCTGGCAATTCGTCGGGAAATACATCGGAATAGTCACTAACAATTGGCACATCATCGATGTGCTTCTCATCGGACTCGACTTTCTTAACGTGTGCAAGGATCGCAAAACAACCCTTATGGAGTAGTTTTCTAACTTTAATACACGAAACGAGGTTGAGTCCGGTGCAACTCTTATCGCCATAGACGATCAAAGGTTCACCATTCTCGATAGGGATTTGGATTGCGTTAAGATCACAAAGGATGTGAGATTTCATTTTGGCTAGCCAATTCATACCAATTATTACATCGAAGCTCCCTAGTTCCATGGGTATCAAGTCAATTTCAAACTCATTACCCAAAATGTTTAACGTACACCCCCGGTAATATGTGTCGGCACTCAATAGTTTTTCGTTGGCCACTTCAATGGTATAAGTGGTATCTAGTGGACGTGGTGGAGTATTAAAAGAATGAGTCAAAGTCTTGGATACAAAACTCTTATCGGCACCCGAATCGAATAAACAAGTAACATAAGTGTTGTTGAGAAGAAACGTACCCGTGACCAATTCATTATCATCTCGGGCTTCCTCGGTGTTGATGTTGAAAGCTCGGCCGCGCGTATTGGGGTTATCTTTCCTCTTCGGGCATGCATTTCTATAATGGCCCGTTTGGCCACATTCGTAACAAGTGACCGTTTTTGGAGTATTGGTCCCCTTTCGAGCGATGAGGACGGCGCTTGTGCAATTGTTGGCCTTATGACCAACTCCTTGGCACCGGTGGCAAATTAGCTTTCCGCATTCACCCGAGTGGTGCTTGTGACATTTGTTGCAAAAAGGTTGAGTTTCGGCATAACCTTTCTTGCCGTCGTTGTTGAAAGGCTTTTTGGTGAAGGTATTGTTGTTGTAGTTGCTTGATGGAGTGGCTTCCCATTTTCTTTTGTTGTTACCCGACTTGTCCTCGGCTTTAGGTGCCGGTACTACGATTTCGTCCACCGTCTCTATCAATTTGCGGGCCATGTTCAAAGCTTCTTGATGATTAGGAGGTTTGGATGACATTACTCCGTGTTTGATGCTCTTTGGAAGACCATCCATGTAAAGTTCAACCCTTAAAGACTCGGGGTTCACAAGGTTTGGGCACATCAAGGCTAGTTCAGAAAATCGTTGATTATAGGCCTTGAGATCGTTTCCGACCACTTTTAGAGTTCTTAGCTCTTGTTCGAGCTTTCGGGTTTCTTCACGAGGGAAATATTCGACAATCATCTTTTCCCTCAAGTCGGCCCAAGAGAGGGCGTGGGCTTCATCGGTACCCACCGATTGTACATAGGTGTTCTACCAAGTGAGAGTGACGCCGGAGAAAGTGTGAGTGGAGTACTTGACCTTGTCTTGGTCCCGACAACTGCTTATGCTGAAAACGGCTTCCGTTTGCTCAAACCATCGAGTGAGAGCAACCGGTCCTCCGGTTCCATCGAAAGTGTGAGGTTTGCACCCCATGAAAGCTTTATAGGAGCATCCCTCGTTTGAGTTACCGGCTCCATTGTTGTTGTTGTTGTTGTTGTTGTGGTTGTTATTATTATTGTTGTTGGATGAGTGACCGGCCATGGCCGCATCTACGGCGGTGGCTATCATGCGTTGTAGAGCTTGTTCGGGAGTTTCACGGCGTGGCGCACGGCGAAGAGGCATTGTTCCTTCAAAACAAAAGAATACCGTTGGTTAGTATTCTAAATAATACTAACCGTGATATGGAATAAAGATAAAGAGAAAATTTTCCTTGACTCGCCTTAAATTCTTTATGCCACAATGTCGGAACATTCATATGAGTCACCATAATATAATCCCGTAAATTATATTACCCTGATTCATATGTGCATTCGACATCATTTCATATAGTCAAGGTGGCATGTCAATCAAATTTAACAACGTGAGATTAAGATGAACTAAGAGTAGATATGAGTAGAAGCGTTCGAGTATAAATGCACAAGTAGTCAAGTAATTCCTACTTCAAGTCTATATGCCGGTTGTAGTCTAGACTCACCAATGTACCCTATGACTCGAGGTTGACACCAATGAACTCTAAATCCCTACAACCAACGCTCTGATACCATCTGTAGCGACCCGACAAAATCGTCATTGACGGCGCCGTCTACTTAGGTCCCGTTACGTGGTCATAAGTCTTTAAAACAACGTTTGACCAAAAGATATGTCACATTCATTTCAAATGTAAAGATTGTTCAAAGTTTATAAGAATTGTTCCACCACAAGTTACGTTACAAAGTTATAAGTACAATGAAACTTATGCGACATAATTTAAAAGTAGCCAAAAGACGCTCCATGTATGCATATATACTCGACATCCAATGCAAGTATCAAAATAATGAGCGGAAGCATGTAACATGTATCGTTCAAGGACCTGAGAAAAACATAGAAATCTGTCAACGAAAATGTTGGTGAAATCATAGGTTTAAGTAAGTAAGTGAGTAAAAGTAAGTCGAACCACAAGATTTACATCAAAGATAATATAGTAATACATTCTAAAAGTTTATATTCACGAGCACCCAATTATCAAGGCTTAACATTCCGTCCGTTGATACCCCATTCATAGTGCTAGAACAACACTGTTTCTTGAAAATATATTTCATCTGTGGACGGTAGCGAACCGTCCGAGATGAGGGTTTGTCAAACCCATATGGCCATACAACATAAGTTCACGCCTACACTTACACCATGCAAGTGTAACTAATGATAATCGAATTGAGGATTTCGTTCTAAACTCGTATGTAGAATGTTTGTTTTCCTGTACTTGTGTTCACTTAGTAAAAGAAATGTTTATGTTTTCTCATCCCAAATATAAGTTCAAAGATGTTCAATTAGTCCTATGGCTCGTTAAGACTCGATCATAATAGCATGTGAATCAAATTGTCATGTTTCATGCAAGGTACAAGTATAAAAGCATGTTAGAACGATTGCACAAACAATTGGTTAAGTTTGATTAAAAGTCAACTTGGTCGGGTCAAAGTCAACGAAAAAGTCAACACGTTCGGGTCGGGTCCCGAACTATTTTTCTGAGGTTTTTAATCATATATGAGCATGTTAGAACAAGTTACATGTGAATCGGAGGTCCATAGCATAGCAAACATTTTCCGTAAAATGACCAATGAAGACAGTGGCCTGCCAGGGTATCTGGACGGCGTCCAGATAGTCTGGACGGCGTCCAGCTTTGAAGTCTGGGACGGCGTCCAAATAGCTGGACGGCGTCCAGCTTTGAAGGCTGGGACGGCGTCCAAGTTTCTGGACGGCGTCCAGATTGGTATTTCAGTCTGATGCAGTAAGCTTCTAAGTACACGAACCAAAAACTAAATAAACACAATTTATGATCCGCAAACAATCAAGTCAAGTATTTTATACCGTTGGGAAGGTAATTTGACGAAGAAAATGACTAGACACATTTCAACAAGTAATTTAACACCTACAACAGCCCAAAACCGCATTAAACTTTCATAATCAAAAGTTCAAGTTCTAAAAACGCATTTCATGATTCGGGTAACCAATTTACATGTATGATATGCCGTTTCGAAGGTAATCAAACATACAATCCAACTAAACACTTACCAACAATAATCCATGGTATTCAATGCATCAAAAGTCCATTTCAAGTTCATCAAACCCTAACCCAAATTCACCAAAATCATAAATCAAGTTCATGAACTTTTCTAAAGCAACCTACACATCAAATTGAAGCTAGTGATACTAGGAACACAATTAGAACATGAACTTTTAACATCTAACAACATATGATCATCCAAAATTCAAGAACAATACACCAAAATTCAAGTTCATGCTAGTTACACTAAAACAACGAGATCGAGCATATAAATCATATAATCATGTTAAACTTGAGCCATAGACACTAACTAACAACATTTCAAGTCAAAAACACGAATTTAGAGAAATCTAGAGTTTTAGAAATGTTACCCAAACGAGATGAAGTTGGTACCAAAATGAAGAGGATGAAGAGAGGATCACGAATATGTAATTTATTTTGTTGTAAGCCTCCTAGATCGAATTTAGATGATGATTGAATGAATTTGGTAATTGTGTGTGTGTTCTTGCTAGAGAGAAAGAGAGAGAGAGATGGAGATGGTTGAATGGTGGTGATTTGGGGTGGACTAGTTGACCTAGTCAACTAGTTTGCCCCGTGTCAATTTTAGTCCCTCAAGTTTCGTTCGGGTGCGTGAATTACCTAATCGAGATAATTTAAAACGCGTATTAACAAAAGATGTTATAAATATATAACGGACTTTAAAATAGTTAAACGGAAAGTAACCAGAAAAAGGCGGGATGTTACAGTCAACCTAAATCAAAGGTTACTAGGTCAGTAGGTTGTCTTTATAAGTTCTATTAGTGCATAAAATAAGTTTAAGTGTCATCGTCATCATCATTCATCATCATAAAAGCTAAGTAAGTTAATCAAGTATAGAGGTCAAAACAGTAGGCTGACTTTGATCAGCTTCTACGGCCTCTACGTAAATCGAAAAGATGCGAAATCAGTGGCCATGGCTCCGTATGGGAGTTCTCTAGTTTCTGACCAATTTCTAGACTCAAACTCGTCTTAGTTTGACCGTGGTGACGGTTTAAGTGCGAGTAGGTCCGAATTTTCAGCACAACGTTACAAGGGTGTAGTGACTTTCAGAAGGCCATAAATCCTAAACCGTAACTCGGATTAAGATGAGATATAAATGGAAAATAATCTACTCGAACCGAAATAACTGAAAATTAACTTTCCAGTAGCCCAGGTGGTCTAATCAGATACGAAAAACAGTAGGTAAGGTGCTCCGGTGGGGTTCTTAGTACTTGATGCTCATCACGGTTCTCATCCTTGATGCTTGTAGCTTCAAGTGTATAACTCGTTGATGGGTTAGCATCACATTGATTAAGATTCTACCATCAACACACAATATGTTAAGACCAAGTAAGAACACAACTCATTTAAGAGTCTTAGATGGATGATGAACCAATGTTACATCATATCCTTAGTCTTAACACAATTACAAGTTACATTTACAACTAAAGCTACAAACTTTATTTCAATCAAACAAGTATGAACATAATCTAAGTCAAATAAGGTGATGGAACCCTAAGCTAGAGAGCTTGGATCCCTTTCACACAAGTTGTAAGGTTACAAAGCTAGAAAGCCTGAACCTTTAGTGTTCTTGAAGAACTTGAAACATAAAGCTTAGATCTTTAAGTTATATGAAGACCATAAACACAAGTTTTGATCTTTATAACAAAATAATGAGATCATAAGTTAGAAAACTTAGATCCAACAAAAGATATGAAGATCCAAGCTAGAAAGCTTGCATCTTGATTGTTCTTGAAGATCTTGAAGCATAAAGCTTGGATCTTTAAGTTACATGAAGATTACAAACACAAGTTTGAATCTTTATAATAAAATAGTAAGATTAAAGTTAAAAAAAAATATAGATCTACAAAGTGGGTGAAGATTCAAAGCTAGAAAGCTTGAATCTTCCATGTTCTTAATAGATTCAAATCAAATCCATGTTTGAATCTACAAGATGTAATCAAGATCAAAAGCTAAAAAGCTAGACCCATGAAGATGATGATGATGATGATGATGATGAATTCATGATGATGAATTCATGATGATGAGAAGGAGAAGAAGAAGAAAAGTTCAAAATACTTACACTTTTAGAGAGAGAAAGAACTAGAGAGAATTTAGAGAATGAGTGTATGTGAATTACAAATGAAAGCAAGTGTAAAATGGATGAAATAAGGCTAGTATTTATATGTGGTAAGGAGGTGGTGGTGGTGTTGTGGCCGTGGGTTTTGGTGGGGGGCAAGGGGGACAACTTTTTGCTTTTTGGTTAATGATTGTCTAAAGTTGGTGCTTATGTTAGGATCCCATGCAACATTAAGGATAATACTTGACATAAATGCTAGTATGTTTCCTCTAATAAATGGGCATTTGTCTTACTTATTAATGGTTCACTAGCTATTATTAATTGGGCTAATTAAATAGTCCATTAACTAGTGTAGGGTGGGCTAAGGTCCAACAAGGTAGAAAGTCCAACAAGACTAACTAGTAAGCATAAGTAAATTACTACGCGTAATTAAGCATCCAAAACCCAAGTAATTATTATTATATAAAATAATAATTAAGATTTCGTAGTCATAATATTCCGATTACGACACAAATTAAACGTGTACGCGGTTCACAGTTTGTTTGTAACGTCAAGTGACACTAACGGTCATAAAGGCTTCCGGTGAACAAGTTAAGTATCCTACGTACTCTAAGACACGTTTTAACATATAAATGAAAGTAATCAACATGTAGGGAGTTCCCAGAGTATAATATAGCTCAGTACGCACAAATACGCAGTTTCGCGAAAACACAAAGCAAAAAAGCAAATCGAAAAAGTCGGGTCGTTACAGCAAACCTATTAATGTGAGTTAACTAGGAAAATAATCTATACTTCAATACACCTAGTAATCTAGACAATTAGATGCATAAGCTTAAGTGATTTTGTTATGTGTTTAATTCGGTAATTGAATAAGTTTCAAAGCAACATAGTTATGAAATTACCTCAAGTAATTGTTGTAATTTAGGTTTCATGTGAGTTTAACCGGGTTGGGTCTAGTTAGTTAATCAATCTAAATCACCATGTTCTTTCAAAAGATCCATTGTTGTAACCATCCTTGTATCCAAGTTCAATTATGTAAGTTATGACTTGGTTTATGTGAGTTTATCAAAGGCCATAGCTTATACTTCAACATCTAGTGATTTAGCTGAAATGTCCCGTTCTTATTGATTAAAAACGTTCCATATTAATTGATTTCGTTGCGAGGTTTTGACCTCTATATGAGACGTTTTTCAAAGACTGCATTCATTTTTAAAACAAACCATAACCTTTATTTCATAAATAAAGGTTTAAAAAGCTTTACGTAGATTATCAAATAATGATAATCTAAAATATCCTGTTTACACACGACCATTACATAATGGTTTACAATACAAATATGTTACATCGAAATCAGTTTCTTGAATGCAGTTTTTACACAATATCATACAAACATGGACTCCAAATCTTGTCCTTATTTTAGTATGCAACAGCGGAAGCTCTTAATATTCACCTGAGAATAAACATGCTTTAAACGTCAACAAAAATGTTGGTGAGTTATAGGTTTAACCTATATATATCAAATCGTAACAATAGACCACAAGATTTCATATTTCAATACACATCCCATACATAGAGATAAAAATCATTCATATGGTGAACACCTGGTAACCGACAATAACAAGATGCATATATAAGAATATCCCCATCATTCCGGGACACCCTTCGGATATGATATAAATTTCGAAGTACTAAAGCATCCGGTACTTTGGATGGGGTTTGTTAGGCCCAATAGATCTATCTCTAGGATTCGCGTCAATTAGGGTGTCTGTTCCCTAATTCTTAGATTACCAGACTTAATAAAAAGGGGCATATTCGATTTCGATAATTCAACCATAGAATGTAGTTTCACGTACTTGTGTCTATTTTGTAAATCATTTATAAAACCTGCATGTATTCTCATCCCAAAAATATTAGATTTTAAAAGTGGGACTATAACTCACTTTCACAGATTTTTACTTCGTCGGGAAGTAAGACTTGGCCACTGGTTGATTCACGAACCTATAACAATATATACATATATATCAAAGTATGTTCAAAATATATTTATAACACTTTTAATATATTTTGATGTTTTAAGTTTATTAAGTCAGCTGTCCTTGTTAGTAACCTACAACTAGTTGTCCACAGTTAGATGTACAGAAATAAATCGATAAATATTATCTTGAATCAATCCACGACCCAGTGTATACGTATCTCAGTATTGATCACAACTCAAACTATATATATTTTGGAATCAACCTCAACCCTGTATAGCTAACTCCAACATTCACATATAGAGTGTCTATGGTTGTTCCGAAATATATATAGATGTGTCGACATGATAGGTCGAAACATTGTATACGTGTCTATGGTATCTCAAGATTACATAATATACAATACAAGTTGATTAAGTTATGGTTGGAATAGATTTGTTACCAATTTTCACGTAGCTAAAATGAGAAAAATTATCCAATCTTGTTTTACCCATAACTTCTTCATTTTAAATCCGTTTTGAGTGAATCAAATTGCTATGGTTTCATATTGAACTCTATTTTATGAATCTAAACGAAAAAGTATAGGTTTATAGTCGGAAAAATAAGTTACAAGTCGTTTTTGTAAAGGTAGTCATTTCAGTCGAAAGAACGACGTCTAGATGACCATTTTAGAAAACATACTTCCACTTTGAGTTTAACCATAATTTTTGGATATAGTTTCATGTTTATAATAAAAATCATTTTCTCTGAATAACAACTTTTAAATCAAAGTTTATCATAGTTTTTAATTAACTAACCCAAAACAGCCCGCGGTGTTACTACGACGGCGTAAATCCGGTTTTACGGTGTTTTTCGTGTTTCCAGGTTTTAAATCATTAAGTTAGCATATCATATAGATATAGAACATGTGTTTAGTTGATTTTAAAAGTCAAGTTAGAAGGATTAACTTTTGTTTGCGAACAAGTTTAGAATTAACTAAACTATGTTCTAGTGATTACAAGTTTAAACCTTCGAATAAGATAGCTTTATATGTATGAATCGAATGATGTTATGAACATCATTACTACCTTAAGTTCCTTGGATAAACCTACTGGAAAAGAGAAAAATGGATCTAGCTTCAATGGATCCTTGGATGGCTCGAAGTTCTTGAAGCAGAATCATGACACGAAAACAAGTTCAAGTAAGATCATCACTTGAAATAAGATTGTTATAGTTATAGAAATTGAACCAAAGTTTGAATATGATTATTACCTTGTATTAGAATGATAACCTACTGTAAGAAACAAAGATTTCTTGAGGTTGGATGATCACCTTACAAAATTGGAAGTGAGCTAGCAAACTTGAAAGTATTCTTGATTTTATGAAACTAGAACTTTTGGAATTTATGAAGAACACTTAGAACTTGAAGATAGAACTTGAGAGAGATCAATTAGATGAAGAAAATTGAAGAATGAAAGTGTTTGTAGGTGTTTTTGGTCGTTGGTGTATGGATTAGATATAAAGGATATGTAATTTTGTTTTCATGTAAATAAGTCATGAATGATTACTCATATTTTTGTAATTTTATGAGATATTTCATGCTAGTTGCCAAATGATGGTTCCCACATGTGTTAGGTGACTCACATGGGCTGCTAAGAGCTGATCATTGGAGTGTATATACCAATAGTACATACATCTAAAAGCTGTGTATTGTACGAGTACGAATACGGGTGCATACGAGTAGAATTGTTGATGAAACTGAACGAGGATGTAATTGTAAGCATTTTTGTTAAGTAGAAGTATTTTTATAAGTGTATTGAAGTCTTTCAAAAGTGTATAAATACATATTAAAACACTACATGTATATACATTTTAACTGAGTCGTTAAGTCATCGTTAGTCGTTACATGTAAGTGTTGTTTTGAAACCTTTAGGTTAACGATCTTGTTAAATGTTGTTAACCCAATGTTTATAATATCAAATGAGATTTTAAATTATTATATTATCATGATATTATCATGTATGAATATATCTTAATATGATATATATACATTAAATGTCTTTACAACGATAATCGTTACATATATGTCTCGTTTAAAAATCATTAAGTTAGTAGTCTTGTTTTTACATATGTAGTTCATTGTTAATATACTTAATGATATGTTTACTTATCATAGTATCATGTTAACTATATATATATCCATATATATGTCATCATATAGTTTTTACAAGTTTTAACGTTCGTGAATCACCGGTCAACTTGGGTGGTCAATTGTCTATATGAAATATATTTCAATTAATCAAGTCTTAATAAGTTTGATTGCTTAACATGTTGGAAACATTTAATCATGTAAATATCAATCTCAATTAATATATATAAACATGGAAAAGTTCGGGTCACTACAGTACCTACCCGTTAAATAAATTTCGTCCCGAAATTTTAAGCTGTTGAAGGTGTTGACGAATCTTCTGGAAATAGATGCGGGTATTTCTTCTTCATCTGATCTTCACGCTCCCAGGTGAACTCGGGTCCTCTACGAGCATTCCATCGAACCTTAACAATTGGTATCTTGTTTTGCTTAAGTCTTTTAACCTCACGATCCATTATTTCGACGGGTTCTTCGATGAATTGAAGTTTTTCGTTGATTTGGATTTCATCTAACGGAATAGTGAGATCTTCTTTAGCAAAACATTTCTTTAAATTCGAGACGTGGAAAGTGTTATGTACAGCCGCGAGTTGTTGAGGTAACTCTAGTCGGTAAGCTACTGGTCCGACACGATCAATAATCTTGAATGGTCCAATATACCTTGGATTTAATTTTCCTCGTTTACCAAATCGAACAACGCCTTTCCAAGGTGCAACTTTAAGCATGACCATCTCTCCAATTTCAAATTCTATATCTTTTCTTTTAATGTCAGCGTAGCTCTTTTGTCGACTTTGGGCGGTTTTCAACCGTTGTTGAATTTGGATGATCTTCTCGGTAGTTTCTTGTATAATCTCCGGACCCGTAATCTGTCTATCCCCCACTTCACTCCAACAAATCGGAGACCTGCACTTTCTACCATAAAGTGCTTCAAACGGCGCCATCTCAATGCTTGAATGGTAGCTGTTGTTGTAGGAAAATTCTGCTAACGGTAGATGTCGATCCCAACTGTTTCCGAAATCAATAACACATGCTCGTAGCATGTCTTCAAGCGTTTGTATCGTCCTTTCGCTCTGCCCATCAGTTTGTGGATGATAGGCAGTACTCATGTCTAGACGAGTTCCTAATGCTTGCTGTAATGTCTGCCAGAATCTTGAAATAAATCTGCCATCCCTATCAGAGATAATAGAGATTGGTATTCCATGTCTGGAGACGACTTCCTTCAAATACAGTCGTGCTAACTTCTCCATCTTGTCATCTTCTCTTATTGGTAGGAAGTGTGCTGATTTGGTGAGACGATCAACTATTACCCAAATAGTATCAAAACCACTTGCAGTCCTTGGCAATTTAGTGATGAAATCCATGGTAATGTTTTCCCATTTCCATTCCGGGATTTCGGGTTGTTGAAGTAGACCTGATGGTTTCTGATGCTCAGCTTTGACCTTAGAACACGTCAAACATTCTCCTACGTATTTAGCAACATCGGCTTTCATACCCGGCCACCAAAAATGTTTCTTGAGATCCTTGTACATCTTCCCCGTTCCAGGATGTATTGAGTATCTAGTTTTATGAGCTTCTCTAAGTACCATTTCTCTCATATCTCCAAATTTTGGTACCCAAATCCTTTCAGCCCTATACCGGGTTCCGTCTTCCCGAATATTAAGATGCTTCTCCGATCCTTTGGGTATTTCATCCTTTAAATTTTCCTCTTTTAAAACTCCTTGTTGCGCCTCCTTTATTTGAGTAGTAATGTTATTATGAATCATTATATTCATAGATTTTACTCGAATGGGTTCTCTGTCCTTCCTGCTCAAGGCATCGGCTACCACATTTGCCTTCCCCGGGTGGTAACGAATCTCAAAGTCGTAATCATTCAATAATTCAATCCACCTACGCTGCCTCATATTCAGTTGTTTCTGATTAAATATGTGTTGAAGACTTTTGTGGTCGGTATATATAATACTTTTGACCCCATATAAGTAGTGCCTCCAAGTCTTTAATGCAAAAACAACCGCGCCTAATTCCAAATCATGCGTCGTATAATTTTGTTCGTGAATCTTCAATTGTCTAGACGCATAAGCAATCACCTTCGTTCGTTGCATTAATACACAACCGAGACCTTGCTTTGATGCATCACAATAAATCACAAAATCATCATTCCCTTCAGGCAATGACAATATAGGTGCCGTAGTTAGCTTTTTCTTCAATAACTGAAACGCTTTCTCTTGTTCATCATTCCATTCAAATTTCTTCCCTTTATGCGTTAATGCAGTCAAGGGTTTTGCTATTCTGGAAAAGTCTTGGATGAACCTTCTGTAGTAACCAGCTAGTCCTAAAAACTGGCGTATGTGTTTCGGAGTTTTCGGGGTTTCCCACTTTTCAACAGTTTCTATCTTTGCCGGATCCACCTTAATACCTTCTTTGTTCACTATGTGACCGAGGAATTGAACTTCTTCCAACCAAAATGCACACTTTGAAAACTTAGCATACAATTCTTCCTTCCTCAATACTTCTAACACCTTTCTCAAATGTTCACCGTGTTCTCGGTCATTCTTTGAGTAAATAAGTATGTCATCAATGAAAACAATGACAAACTTGTCAAGGTATGGTCCACACACTCGGTTCATAAGGTCCATGAACACAGCTGGTGCATTAGTTAAACCAAACGGCATGACCATAAACTCATAATGACCATAACGTGTTCTGAAAGCAGTCTTTGGAATATCATCTTCTTTCACCCGCATTTGATGATACCCGGAACGTAAGTCAATCTTTGAATAAACAGACGAGCCTTGTAGTTGATCAAATAAGTCATCAATTCTCGGTAGTGGGTAGCGGTTCTTGATGGTAAGTTTGTTCAACTCTCGGTAGTCGATACACAACCTGAATGTACCATCTTTCTTCTTGACAAACAAAACAGGAGCTCCCCACGGTGATGTGCTTGGTCGAATGAAACCACGCTCTAAAAGTTCTTGTAATTGGCTTTGTAGTTCTTTCATCTCGCTGGGTGCGAGTCTGTAAGGAGCACGAGCTATTGGTGCAGCTCCTGGTACAAGATCTATTTGAAATTCAACGGATCGATGTGGGGGTAATCCCGGTAATTCTTTCGGAAATACATCAGGAAATTCTTTTGCGACGGGAACATCATTGATGCTCTTTTCTTCAGTTTGTACTTTCTCGACGTGTGCTAGAACAGCATAGCAACCTTTTCTTATTAGTTTTTGTGCCTTCAAATTACTAATAAGATGTAGCTTCGTGTTGCCCTTTTCTCCGTACACCATTAAGGGTTTTCCTTTTTCTCGTATAATGCGAATTGCATTTTTGTAACAAACGATCTCCGCTTTCACTTCTTTCAACCAGTCCATACCGATTATCACATCAAAACTCCCTAACTCTACTGGTATCAAATCAATCTTAAATGTTTCGCTAACCAGTTTAATTTCTCGATTCCGACATATATTATCTGCTGAAATTAATTTACCATTTGCTAATTCGAGTAAAAATTTACTATCCAAAGGCGTCAATGGACAACTTAATTTAGCACAAAAATCTCTACTCATATAGCTTCTATCCGCACCCGAATCAAATAAAACGTAAGCAGATTTATTGTCAATAAGAAACGTACCCGTAACAAGCTCCGGGTCTTCCTGTGCCTCTGCCGCATTAATATTGAAAACTCTTCCACGGCCTTGTCCATTCGTGTTCTCCTGGTTCGGGCAATTTCTAATAATGTGGCCCGGTTTTCCACATTTATAACAAACTACATTGGCATAACTTGCTCCGACACTACTTGCTCCGCCATTACTCGTTCCGACACCATTTGTTCCTTTCGTTCTATTAACCCCTGGTCCGTAGACCTCACACTTCGCCGCGCTATGACTATTTCTTTTACACTTGTTGTAAAATTTGGTGCAGAACCCCGAGTGATTCTTTTCACACCTTTGGCATAGCTGCTTCTGATTGTTGTTGTTGTTGCGGTTATTATTGTTGTTGGGATGATTGTTGTAGTTGCTGTTGTTGTTGTTGTTGTTGTTGGGCCGTTTGTTGTAGTTGCGATTGATGTTGCGATTGATGTTGCGATTGTTGGGATAATTGTTGCGATTATTGTTGTAATTGCTGTTGTTGTTGTATTGGTGATTCTTATCACCGTTTTCCTCCCACTTTCTTTTGACTTGCTTCACATTGGCCTCTTCAGCAGTCTGTTCTTTAATTCTTTCTTCAATTTGGTTCACGAGTTTGTGAGCCATTCTACATGCCTGTTGTATGGAGGCGGGCTCGTGTGAACTTATATCTTCTTGGATTCTTTCCGGTAATCCTTTCACAAACGCGTCGATCTTCTCTTCCTCATCTTCGAATGCTCCCGGACACAATAGGCACAATTCTGTGAATCGTCTTTCGTACGTGGTAATATCAAATCCTTGGGTTCGTAACCCTCTAAGTTCTGTCTTGAGCTTATTGACCTCGGTTCTGGGACGGTACTTCTCGTTCATCAAGTGCTTGAATGCTGACCACGGTAGTGCGTACGCATCGTCTTGTCCCACTTGCTCTAGATAGGTATTCCACCATGTTAACGCAGAACCTGTGAAGGTATGCGTAGCGTACTTTACTTTGTCCTCTTCAGTACACTTACTTATGGCAAACACCGATTCGACCTTCTCGGTCCACCTTTTCAATCCAATCGGTCCTTCAGTTCCATCAAATTCCAAAGGTTTGCAGGCAGTGAATTCTTTGTAGGTGCATCCTACACGATTTCCTGTACTGCTGGATCCAAGGTTATTGTTGGTATGTAGCGCAGCCTGTACTGCGGCTATGTTTGAAGCTAGAAAAGTACGGAATTCCTCTTCATTCATATTCACGGTGTGTCGAGTAGTCGGTGCCATTTCCTTCAAAATAGTTAAATGGAACAAGTTAATCATACAGAATATTAAGAGTAGTTAATAGTATTTCGTAGCATAATATGAACTCATTTATAAAAGCTTTTTCTTCATATTAGCGTTTTATAAGTTTAAATTCGGGTAGTACCTACCCGTTAAGTTCATACTTAGTAGCTAATATACAATTCAACTACTACAATTCTATATGAAAAACTGATTATAATAATATTTCGCGTTCAAACTTTTATACAATATTTTACAAACTTACAATACCGCTTATTTTACATAAAGCATGAAATATAGCACACAATAACTTTGATACAAGATAGTTGTGAAGATAATTCTAGCTAGTACACAAGTCGTTCAGCAAAGGCAATAAAGACACGTAATTCATACGTCCAGAAACAAGTCATGCATTCTGGTTTTACTAGGACTACTTCCCATCCTTGGTCTTGTGCAACATAACCGTTATGGCCGTTGATAAGACAGCGTGTTGTAACGTCGTCAAAGGGACGAGGGTTACGTAATGTCCAACAGTCCCGTAATAATCTAAAAACCTCATTTCTTACCCCAATTACCGACTCCGTCACTTGTGGAAACGTTTTGTTTAATAGTTGTAGCCCGATGTTCTTGTTCTCACTTTGGTGAGAAGCGAACATTACTAATCCGTAAGCATAACATGCTTCTTTATGTTGCATGTTAGCCGCTTTTTCTAAATCACGAAGTCCAATATTCGGATATATTGAGTCAAAATAATTTCTTAACCCGTTGCGTAAAATAGCATTTGGGTTCCCCGCAATATATGCGTCAAAGTAAACACATCGTAACTTATGGGTTTCCCAATGTGATATCCCCCATCTTTCAAACGAAAGTCTCTTATAAACCAAGACATTCTTGGAACGTTCTTCGAATGTCTTACAAACTGATCTCGCCTTAAATAGTTGTGCCGAGGAATTCTGGCCGACTCTAGACAAGATTTCATCAATCATGTCTCCGGGTAGGTCTCTTAAAATATTGGGTTGTCTATCCATTTTGTGTTTTTAAACTGTAAAATAGACAAGAGTTAGATTCATAAAAAAAATACTTATTAATACAAGCAATTTTTACATATATCATAAAGCATAAGAACACTATATTACATATATTACACCACACGAATACAACTATCTTATTCCGACTCGCTCGTTTCTTCTTCTTTGGTTTTGGTTCGTTTTGCCAAGTTTCTAGGGATATATGATGTTCCCCTAATACGAGCCGTCGTTATCCACATTGGTTTAGAAAAACCTGGTGGTTTAGAGGTTCCCGGGTCATTGTTACAACTTAAGGACTTCGGGCGTTGACGATACATATAAAGTTCATCGGGGTTGGAATTAGATTTCTCTATTTTTATGCCCTTTCCCTTATTATTTTCTTTTGCCTTTTTAAATTCAGTTGGGGTAATTTCTATAACATCATCGGAATTCTCGTCGGAATCCGATTCATCGGAGAATTGGTAATCCTCCCAATATTTTGCTTCCTTGGCGGAAACACCATTGACCATAATTAACTTTGGTCGGTTGGTTGAGGATTTTCTTTTACTTAACCATTTTATTATTTCCCCCACCGGTTCTATTTCTTCATCCGGTTCCGATTCTTCTTCCGGTTCCGATTCTTCTTCCGGTTCCGACTCTTCTTCCGGTTCCTCTTCGGGAACTTGTGAATCAGTCCACGAATCATTCCAATTTACATTTGACTCTTCATTATTATTAGATGAGTCAATGGGACTTGTTCTAGAGGTAGACATCTATCACATAATATCAAACGCGTTAAGAGATTAATATATCACATAATATTCACATGTTAAAAATATATAGTTTCCAACAAAATTTGTTAAGCAATCATTTTTCAAGTAAACACGGTCGAAGTCCAGACTCACTAATGCATCCTAACAAACTCGATAAGACACACTAATGCAAAATTCTGGTTCTCTAAGACCAACGCTCTGATACCAACTGAAATGTCCCGTTCTTATTGATTAAAAACGTTCCATATTAATTGATTTCGTTGCGAGGTTTTGACCTCTATATGAGACGTTTTTCAAAGACTGCATTCATTTTTAAAACAAACCATAACCTTTATTTCATAAATAAAGGTTTAAAAAGCTTTACGTAGATTATCAAATAATGATAATCTAAAATATCCTGTTTACACACGACCATTACAT
Source organism: Rutidosis leptorrhynchoides (assembly GCF_046630445.1). NCBI lineage: Eukaryota > Viridiplantae > Streptophyta > Magnoliopsida > Asterales > Asteraceae > Rutidosis > Rutidosis leptorrhynchoides. Next base: position 26,431,331 of record NC_092337.1, read on the forward strand.
AATGGTTTACAATACAAATATGTTACATCGAAATCAGTTTCTTGAATGCAGTTTTTACACAATATCATACAAACATGGACTCCAAATCTTGTCCTTATTTTAGTATGCAACAGCGGAAGCTCTTAATATTCACCTGAGAATAAACATGCTTTAAACGTCAACAAAAATGTTGGTGAGTTATAGGTTTAACCTATATATATCAAATCGTAACAATAGACCACAAGATTTCATATTTCAATACACATCCCATACATAGAGATAAAAATCATTCATATGGTGAACACCTAGTAACCGACAATAACAAGATGCATATATAAGAATATCCCCATCATTCCGGGACACCCTTCGGATATGATATAAATTTCGAAGTACTAAATCATCCGGTACTTTGGATGGGGTTTGTTAGGCCCAATAGATCTATCTCTAGGATTCGCGTCAATTAGGGTGTCTGTTCCCTAATTCTTAGATTACCAGACTTAATAAAAAGGGGCATATTCGATTTCGATAATTCAACCATAGAATGTAGTTTCACGTACTTGTGTCTATTTTGTAAATCATTTATAAAACCTGCATGTATTCTCATCCCAAAAATATTAGATTTTAAAAGTGGGACTATAACTCACTTTCACAGATTTTTACTTCGTCGGGAAGTAAGACTTGGCCACTGGTTGATTCACGAACCTATAACAATATATACATATATATCAAAGTATGTTCAAAATATATTTATAACACTTTTAATATATTTTGATGTTTTAAGTTTATTAAGTCAGCTGTCCTTGTTAGTAACCTACAACTAGTTGTCCACAGTTAGATGTACAGAAATAAATCGATAAATATTATCTTGAATCAATCCACGACCCAGTGTATACGTATCTCAGTATTGATCACAACTCAAACTATATATATTTTGGAATCAACCTCAACCCTGTATAGCTAACTCCAACATTCACATATAGAGTGTCTATGGTTGTTCCGAAATATATATAGATGTGTCGACATGATAGGTCGAAACATTGTATACGTGTCTATGGTATCTCAAGATTACATAATATACAATACAAGTTGATTAAGTTATGGTTGGAATAGATTTGTTACCAATTTTCACGTAGCTAAAATGAGAAAAATTATCCAATCTTGTTTTACCCATAACTTCTTCATTTTAAATCCGTTTTGAGTGAATCAAATTGCTATGGTTTCATATTGAACTCTATTTTATGAATCTAAACGAAAAAGTATAGGTTTATAGTCGGAAAAATAAGTTACAAGTCGTTTTTGTAAAGGTAGTTATTTCAGTCGAAAGAACGACGTCTAGATGACCATTTTAGAAAACATACTTCCACTTTGAGTTTAACCATAATTTTTGGATATAGTTTCATGTTTATAATAAAAATCATTTTCTCTGAATAACAACTTTTAAATCAAAGTTTATCATAGTTTTTAATTAACTAACCCAAAACAGCCCGCGGTGTTACTACGACGGCGTAAATCCGGTTTTACGGTGTTTTTCGTGTTTCCAGGTTTTAAATCATTAAGTTAGCATATCATATAGATATAGAACATGTGTTTAGTTGATTTTAAAAGTCAAGTTAGAAGGATTAACTTTTGTTTGCGAACAAGTTTAGAATTAACTAAACTATGTTCTAGTGATTACAAGTTTAAACCTTCGAATAAGATAGCTTTATATGTATGAATCGAATGATGTTATGAACATCATTACTACCTTAAGTTCCTTGGATAAACCTACTGGAAAAGAGAAAAATGGATCTAGCTTCAATGGATCCTTGGATGGCTCGAAGTTCTTGAAGCAGAATCATGACACGAAAACAAGTTCAAGTAAGATCATCACTTGAAATAAGATTGTTATAGTTATAGAAATTGAACCAAAGTTTGAATATGATTATTACCTTGTATTAGAATGATAACCTACTGTAAGAAACAAAGATTTCTTGAGGTTGGATGATCACCTTACAAAATTGGAAGTGAGCTAGCAAACTTGAAAGTATTCTTGATTTTATGAAACTAGAACTTTTGGAATTTATGAAGAACACTTAGAACTTGAAGATAGAACTTGAGAGAGATCAATTAGATGAAGAAAATTGAAGAATGAAAGTGTTTGTAGGTGTTTTTGGTCGTTGGTGTATGGATTAGATATAAAGGATATGTAATTTTGTTTTCATGTAAATAAGTCATGAATGATTACTCATATTTTTGTAATTTTATGAGATATTTCATGCTAGTTGCCAAATGATGGTTCCCACATGTGTTAGGTGACTCACATGGGCTGCTAAGAGCTGATCATTGGAGTGTATATACCAATAGTACATACATCTAAAAGCTGTGTATTGTACGAGTACGAATACGGGTGCATACGAGTAGAATTGTTGATGAAACTGAACGAGGATGTAATTGTAAGCATTTTTGTTAAGTAGAAGTATTTTTATAAGTGTATTGAAGTCTTTCAAAAGTGTATAAATACATATTAAAACACTACATGTATATACATTTTAACTGAGTCGTTAAGTCATCGTTAGTCGTTACATGTAAGTGTTGTTTTGAAACCTTTAGGTTAACGATCTTGTTAAATGTTGTTAACCCAATGTTTATAATATCAAATGAGATTTTAAATTATTATATTATCATGATATTATCATGTATGAATATCTCTTAATATGATATATATACATTAAATGTCTTTACAACGATAATCGTTACATATATGTCTCGTTTAAAAATCATTAAGTTAGTAGTCTTGTTTTTACATATGTAGTTCATTGTTAATATACTTAATGATATGTTTACTTATCATAGTATCATGTTAACTATATATATATCCATATATATGTCATCATATAGTTTTTACAAGTTTTAACGTTCGTGAATCACCGGTCAACTTGGGTGGTCAATTGTCTATATGAAATATATTTCAATTAATCAAGTCTTAATAAGTTTGATTGCTTAACATGTTGGAAACATTTAATCATGTAAATATCAATCTCAATTAATATATATAAACATGGAAAAGTTCGGGTCACTACATTAGCCACCTATATGTGAGTATAGGATGTTAATTGAATGATATCTAGGATGACTCGCTAATAAACATTCACACCTTGGTTAGTTAGAAGTTTGATCTTTATGTAATGAATGATTTGTGGTAGCAAAAAATGGATGATGTTCTTATGCTGGCATTCAGTTCAGCGCCATCATCCCGTGCACTCCGGTTTTAAACCTTGAAAGTAATAACTCTCTTATACACTCTTTAACCCTCTCGAATTTAAATTTTTATGATTTCATGTAACGAGGGCGATACATGAACTCAAGTGTGGGGAGGAAGTTATAAATTCTTTCGGGTTTTGATTTTGGTTAAATTGTCTTAAAATGGTGAAAAATTTTGAACTTTTATCTTCATAAATTCAAATTTGTTTAAAATTTGTAGATTTTAAAACTAGGTGTATACACCGAAATTATTATCACAAAACAAATTAAGAAACAACCAAATGATTGAGTTTATTTTGTTAAAAATCATAAAACTAGTAGTCATATAAAAGAGATAATTATCATGCCATACCACATTCTTAATGGAAAGAATCATCAAGTACTTTGTTGTTCTAACAATCTAATCTAATGCTCATCTATGTAATGATTGTGAATGAAGTCAAGCCTTCTAAAATGACGCACTTGCTAACTTATGTTAGAAGATGTAGTCCAGAACAGCTGTAGGTTGACGAAAACTCTTGAAAAGTCATCTCTATCATCGGCTGGAAATCCACCTCACCTCAACATCAAACAGGATTTTTGGTGGTCAGACTAATCCTAACCATGAGATGGATTTGTCTCGTACAATGGGGGGCACAATGCAAATTAGCTTTTAAGATTAATGAATCTAATCCCCGGATGGATTATCTCCGTAAAGATCAACCGCATCTATTTTTGACCCCGGTCAACATACATATGCCATAACGAATTGAGGTGTACAAACTCAAAGTTCACCGATCATAATTGGACATGATATAGTTTTCTTCTAAACTTATACTATTTTATGAACTATATTGTGTAAAACTATTTTTAGGACATCCGGTTACAAGTTCCATGATACTTCAATTATGGGGACGAGTAGCTTGCTAAGCGCCGACCGAGGCTTCGGTTTTTAGTTACCCTCAACCGGACTTTGAGGTTAAAACCGGAAAACTTGTTAGTGTAAAAACTAACATGACTATTTTTCAAAATATCAAAGGTTTTTCGCAAAGGTCCTAATTTCCCTAAGGACACAAATTTTCAAGAAATGTGGACTTTAAAACCCACCTTTCGACTTTGGTGTGATTTCAATTCGCGTGAGTACTCAAAAGGTGTGTGTATACTCAAAACGAGTGCGTGTGTTACATTGTAAAATAAATAAAAAGTGTGAGTGTGATTCGTGTGTGTTTTCAGAAATGTGTGTGTTCATTGTAATATATTTTAGTTTTTGTAAATCTTGCTTAAGGTCGATCCGATTTTGTGTCATTTTGTATGTAATTATTGTACTTGTGTATTGTAATAAGTTAAAATGTGTGTACAATCCGTTGCAAGTGTTGAAGCGAAGATTTTTGGAAAATATTACTGATTTCAGAAGATTCTGCGCACCTGCACCGTTTTGACTATAACTCGGTCATACGAACTCGAAAAAGGGTGAATCCGGAGCCCAGACGTCGTAACTCGGAGCTCTACAAACTCATGTTGGAAAATTACTATTATTCAGAGGTAGATACAGCGCATATGCTTTAGATGTGGCGCATCCAAGACCAAAAAATGTCAAAAGTTTTAGATGCGGGGTTTCTGATCCATGAGGCGCATCCAAGGAGTCAGATGCGGCGCATCTGTGTGCATCCCTTGCCTGCCGACAGTTTCTGAGTGCTAAACGAGCTGGAAAACTCTTGATCCTAAAGTGATGTGGCGCATCACTAAAGGGATGCGGCGCATCCCTCTCCAGAACACTATTCTACCTAACTTTTGAGCCTATTTAATGGTGGTTATCCCTTGTACTCAAAGACACATCATATATCAGTAAATAGCTCGTATTAGAAAGCTCAAGAGGGGTTCTAAGGCTTGTCAAGAAGGAAGTAACAATCTTTCAGCACCAAGATTGAAGCTAGTTCATCTATTTCGATTGGTATTCTTGTTTTCATTCACTTCTTGTTATGTTTATGAATTTCAAGTATATGAATTGTTGTATTGTTCTTGTTTTAATCATGTCTAGCTAAAAACCTTGTGTGTTTACTTCAATGTAAGATTTATGGCTTTGGATTGTTCTACATTTTGATTTTATAATAGTTACAAGTATGTTTTGATTGATTTATTAATCTAGTTCAACCATAAGAACCATTGTTATGGTTGCTTAGTTCATTACTTCATTTATATAAATTGCAAACCTATTAATGTGAGTTAACTAGGAAAACAATCTATACTTCAATACACCTAGTAATCTAGACGATTAGATGCATAAGCTTAAGTGATTTTGTTATGTATTTAATTCGGTAATTGAATAAGTTTCAAAGCAACATAGTTATGAAATAACCTCAAGTGATTGTTGTATTTCACGTGAGTTTAACCGGGTTGGGTCTAGTTAGTTAATCAATCTAAATCACCACGTTCTTTCAAAAGATCCATTCTTGTAACCATCCTTGTATCCAAGTTCAATTATGTAAGTTATGACTTGGTTTATGTGAGTTTATCAAAGGCCATAGCTTATACTTCAACACCTAGTGATTTAGCCACCTATATGTGAGTATAGGATGTTAATTGAATGATATCTAGGATATACAATCATGTAGTTTACTTAGAGTGATCTTAGTAAACTAGGTTTTATGTGAATTCAACCACGAAAGAATCTTGTTGATTAAACATAGCTCTTAAGTTTATAGATATTGTGAAATTGATATAAACTAATTACTTGTAACTATGAAATAACCGTTTTAATTACAAAAGAACAATCCCTGTCATTTATCAAGCATAGAAGTAAACACCACCTTCTCATTCATGTTATTTACTATATCTTGATTATTGTAGTATTAAACGAATTCCAACTTCAAATACAAATCCCCTTTTAGAATGATTAATTGTTTAAAGTCCTTGAAAACAAACTGCTCCATGTGTTACGAACTGGTCAATGTACTTGCTAATTACTACATGATCGGGTTATAGTTGCCTGTATTATGTTGATAACGCTAAAATCATACATGTTTATTGTCGTTATTCCGATCCGATTTAATATCAATTTGTACGTAATTGTTGTACGTATGTATTGTAATTCATGTATATTTGTAAAAGTTCTTTGTGATTGAATAAATGAAGACCAACAGCGAAAACAGAGTTAAAACGAAGATTGAACGCGTAAAACAGCCCAAAACTACTAAAACAGGTCCAAATGCGGCGCATCTACCTCAGATGCGGCGCATCTCTGCACCAAATAACTCCCGACAGTTTCAGATGCGAAGCATTAGGATTTATGGACCAAAACAGCACCAGATGCGGTGCATCTGAGAGGGATGCGGCGCATCCAAGCCAGATGCGGCGCATCTGTCCCAGATGCGGAGCATCTGATCCCCTGCCGACAGTTCTGAGTGCAGAATCTAGCTGGAATCTACTGAACGTAAAGAGATGCGGCGCATCTGGTCACTTTCTGGCCAAAATACCTAACTTTTGAGCCTATTTAATGGAGCCTTTGGTTACATACTTGATACACCTTCACTATTACATTCTCCCTCAGTTCTAGTATGATTTTCAAGGCTCAAGAAAGGCTACAAGGCAATCTCCACTCTTTCAACATCAAGATTAAGCTAGGGTTATTCATCGCAATCGGTATTATTGTTCTATATCTTTTAAACATGAATTCAAATTATATTTACTGTTCCATTAGTTCTATTATGATTATGTTAGGCTAAAAGCCTTGTGTGTTTGCTTCAATGTAAGATTTATGGCTTGGGATTGTTCTATACTTTGATGTTATGCTAGTTATATATATGTTTGATTGATTAAATCATCTAGTCCAACTACAAGAACCATAGTTATGATTGTTTAGTTCATCACTTCAATTACATAAATTGCAAACCTATTAATGTGAGTTAACTCGGTGAACAATTTATGCTTCAATACAACTAGTAATCTAGACGGTAAGATACATAAGCTTAAGTAATTTCGTTATGTGTTTAATCCGGTAATTGAAGGAGTTCCAAAACAACATAGTCATGAAATTACCTCAAGTAATTGTTGTAGTTTAGGTTTTACGTGAGTTTAACTGCGTTGGGTCTGGTTAGTTAAATCAATCTAAATCACCATGTTCTTTCGAGAAATCCATTGTTGTAACCATCTTTATATCCTAATTCAATTATACGAGTTGTGACTTGATTTATGTGAGTTTATCATTGGTTATAACTTGTACTTCAACACCTAGTGATTTAGACATCTACATGTGAGTGTAAGATGGTAATTGAATGATATTTAGGTTTTACAATCGTGTAGTTTACTTAGAGTGATCTTAGTAAACTAGGTTTTATGTGAATTTAACCAAGAAAGAATCCTGTTGATTAAACATAATTCTTAACTTTATAGAAATTGTGAAATTGATATAAACTGCTCTATTGTAACTATCACATAACGGTTTTAATTATTAAAGAACAATCCCTGTCATTTATCAAACATAGAGTAAACACCGCATTCTCATTCTTGTTATTCATTATATTTATTTACTGTTTCGTTAAACGAAAATACAACTTCAAACACAAACCCCCCTTTAGAATAATTAATCGTTGTAAAATCCTTAAAACAAACTTCTCCCTGTGAATCGAACTGGTCAATTTACTTGCTAGTTACTGCATGATCGGGTTTTAGTTGCCTGTATTATGTGTTAATTATTAAGCATATTGTCTACATTTTAAAGGTTACGTCTTGACACATCATATGTGTTAATTATTAAGCATATTGTCTACATTTTAAAGGTCACGTCTTAACACATCAAGTTTGATAAAGAAGATGTAAGATGAGGACAACTAAACAATCTTAAGTGAGCGAATAATATATCCAGTAAAAAAATTTATTGTTTTAAGCTTCAGGTAAAGGCCATGATCGAATAAGTTGAGTATTCAACTCAGCCAATTAAACTGCAACTAAACAAGACATAAGTGGAGTATGGTAGTCGTCATATCGGAATACGTAACAGCTGTAGTGTAGAGCGTTACCGTCGTATCAAAAGCACGTAACTGCCATCTCATAACATGTCACCGACGTATCAAAACACCTTACAGATGTATTAACACGCGTCACAGATGTAAAAAATCAATCTTTTTGTATCTTGTTAAATTAAACTGACTTTGTGAATAAACCATTAAACTTGCTCAATTTTCTAATTTCTAAGACATTTAAATTGAATCGGTTATTGTGAGCAATGTATTTATACTTTGTGATTAAACAATTAAACTTACTCAGTCCTTCATTTCTAGAGTTTTGACTTATTTGCTATGGATCATGTTTTCGATTAATAAGAAAATTAATTAGTTAGTATAAGCTACATTGTTATTCGTTGTGAATGTTTAAACCATTAAAAAGCGTGGATCAAATCGTATCATGTTAATGTATTTTCTAACAACTGATCTACACTTGCTGAAAAAAACTACATTCGGAATTTTTTACGAAACCGAAATAGAAAATTAAAAGGAGAGAAAAATGAAGGGTCACGGTGGCGGAACTTGAACCCGAATACAGATAGGGCGAGTATAAAAATTTAATAAATTTTTCATTGTCAGCGAGGCACACACTAAAAAAACCTTATTTTTTGATAATTTTTTTTAGTGTATAATTTTTTTCTTTGTTAAATTCAGGTGAGGCGGATAACTCTTTTATAGCAATACGCTATGTTCGGCCAGGGCACAAACAAAATAAAGGGAAGGTATTTGATCGGCGTATCTGTTTACACTCCAATGGGGTTATTATTAGATGGGCCGGCCCACGGGGCCTTTATCTGTCTTTAAATCCTAATAAACATTCATTTTTTCTACTCTTTATCCACTGTTTTTGTTTAATAACATGTAGTATGATGAACAATCGTTAATTAATATATTTTTTTTTCATGAAACATGAGTACATTCAGGGGCTAAACTACTACGCGCGGGGGGGGGGGGGGGGGGGGGGGGGTTCGGGGTAAAATTTTTGAATTTTTCGACATTGTCCCCGGTGAATTTTTTTTGCTCCAAAACCTACATATTTTGCCCCAAAACCTACAAATTTTAGCCCAAAACCTTCAAATTTTGTCTAAAATTATCCAACTTTTGTCTCAAATCTTTCAAATTTTGCCCAAAAACCTTCATAATTTGGCTAAAAACCTCAATTTTTTTGCCACAAAACCTCCATATTTTGTCCAAAAAAATTGCTATGGTTTTAATTTTTTTTTGTCCCCGATGAAAAAAATTCTAGTTCTGCCACTGAGTACATTATATTTTAAATCTGATGTTAAATGTTAATGACATTCTTTGTGTGTTTATTTGTGGTTTTTATTGTTTAGATTTGGGTTTTTGTATTGGTTCCTGTAGTTGATTGTGTCCCATGGTCGTTTCGGTTGTTCAAGGTTCGGGTTTACTTATCTAAGATCTTTTTTTAGTATAGGGTTCGTTTTCTGCTTTCGAGTCTTCGAATGCATTTGATCCGATTGTATCTTTGTTCGTCTTTTTCATCTATTAATGAAAAAACTTTGTTTTATGTTATCGTTATTTTTGTTATAAAAAAAAAAGTTAATATAAAACAGCGAATCCTATTGTAGTTTTAAATGTATCATTTATGTTTTTTTTTCTTAACTCCTGGATTATGATTATGATCGAATTGAATAATACATTTTATGATTAGGATAACATGGAGGATCAAGCGTACGATGAATCAACTTTACTTTGATGTATATAAAAGGTAACTAAGACCACAGATAACGAAGCGTGATTCCCCCCAATGCCGCCTAGGTGTTGTGAGAAACACCCCACAAACGCTTGTAATGCGATGTTTGTGGACGGTTGTCGGCGGACGTTTGTCAAACCAATCACGCTGAAAATTGGGGCTTTTGTTGGTGATATGGCGGATTATGATTGGTTAAAGCAATTTTAATGCTTTTCAATTGAAAAATATTGTGTCTGGAGTGAATTTGGAAAAAAAAAAAAAATGAAATACCTGCAACTAAGACTATATATAACGCAGCGCCATAGCCTTAAAACCTCCACCATCACGCCACCATAGCGCCACTATGGGGCGTGATGGAATCAAAAAACCGTCGGCGTCATGGATTCATCACAGGAAGAAGAATGGCGTGAGAGATGGATTGAGCCAATCAAAAAGCTCCAACAAACATTTACCAATTGAAATAATAATAAAAATCACTTAAAAATGGCTACTAAGAAAATTTAGGTTAATGGTGAAAAATGGAAAAACCTGCTGCGGCTGTAGAAAGATTGATGAAGATGATAATGTATAGTATTTACTAATTTAGTCCCTCAACTATGTGTTAATTTATATAAATAGATTGTTCTATTTGTAGTTTAGTCTATAAAGTTTTAAATTTTGTTAGTTAATAAACTAGTGTAGTAAATGAATTATAAATTATACGGAGTATCTATTATATCTATGTAATATTTTTATAAAAAAAAAAACAAACAACTTACAAAAAATAATGCAAACAAAAATGAAAATAAAAATAAAAATGTGGGACCAATCTAACCCATCACACAACCATCACGCCTACCATTACAAACTCTATCACCCCATTACCCTCATCACCTTTGCCACATCAGCACTATACCCCACAAAAACCCCCCATCACCCCATCACCCCCTCACCATTAAAAAGAGTCTAAATGGCTAAAGAAGACGATGATGATTTTTATGGTTTATTTAATTTACGCATAACTCCCTTAAAGTATGTAAAAGTGTAAAAAAAAATGCTCAAGTTATTAAAATATTTTAACTTAGCCCCTTTGAGTTTTATTTTTATGATTTTATTTTATTATAGTATAATTTTATATACATATTTTTTTACTTTATTTATATTATATTATTTTTATTGATGTTATGTTTTATTTTATTCATCTAAATAAAAAATAATTAAAAAACCCAAACAAAAAATCAAAAATAAAATGTCATGTCATTGTTATCCCTTGACAAAAGTCTCCCATTACAACTCCCCCTTTTCTCTGTCATGGTTTAGTCACTGACTTGCTCCAAAAAGTGCACCTTACTCACTCCACGTTACAATCACTATTATCCGTGGTCTAAAAATATTAAACGGCGTAAAGAATGATATACAATATACGGAGTAAATAAAAAAAATTTATAAAGATATTACACTAAAGATAAGTAAACACCTTGATTGAAGTTCAGTTTGTACTGATACTAGGTTTTGACCCGTGCGGTGCACGGCTACTCAAAAATCCGTTTTAAATAAGTAACTTATTTTCATTTTATGATGCTTGATCTACATTTTCAAACAATATTTGTGGTTGCGTTTAAGGGGGACATGTCGACTCGATAGTTTAATTGTGATTAATTTGAGCCCGTACGCTATTTTCAATAAGTCATAGCGGTTACTATTTGAAACTTTAGATAAAATGGTAATGGGTTTGATTAGTTGACCAGATCAAAAGGGTCAAAATTTACCCATTTTGTTATTGATTCATTGAAATATTTTAAATGTGTGTCTTTCAAATAATATGTTACATATATTTTGACTACCACAAATAACATAGAAGAATCAATAAGACAAAAATGGAATGGACAAAGAAGTGTTGAAACCAAGTTCATAATTTAGAAGTTAGAAAAGTACAGTCGGTCAAGTTCATACTTTAGAGGTTAGAGAAGGAACATACATATATTTTATGATGCAGATTTATAAACCACTCTTTTACAATCTTCTCTCCAACAAATAAATTTTGTATCAATTTCTTCTTTGACGTTATATTTCCACAAACAAATTATGTAATCCCTGCGTCCCAATTCTTTCATTTTATTTACAATAAACAAATTTAAAAATCTTTAATTAATGGTTGTTCTTAGAAACAAAACCGTCCATGTTTCACCGTTTTCAATGTGCTCGGACGATCGCCGAAAGCTCTTAAAAAAAGGACGCATTTCTACTATGTTAGTATGTTTCGTTGACAAAACAGGACTATAAAATACATATATATTTCATATTGCGTGTAAAAATTGCTCGAGTTCTATCAAATTTAATGTAGCGACCCCGACAAATCGTCAAGTGACGGCGTCGGCTACGTGGGTCCCATTACCTGATTATAAGTCTTTAAGATAACGTTTGACCAAAATATGTCGCCTTCATTTCAAAATAAAGATTGTTTCAAAGTTTACAAGAATTGTTCAACCAAAAGTTAAGTTACAACGTTATAAGTACGATTGAAATCTAGGCGACACGGTTCAAAGTAAAGCCAAAAGACGCTCCATGAAATGCATGTATACTCGACATCGGATGCAAGTATCAAATAGTAAGCGGAAGCATGTTTCACATATTGTGCAAGACCTGAGAAAAACATAGAAATCTGTCAACGAAAACGTTGGTGAAATCATAGGTTTAAGTAAGTAAGTACAAGTGAACCACAAGATTTGCATCAATGAAATAATAGTAATACATTCCAAAAGTTTGTTTCACGAGCACCCAATTATCAAAGCTTAACATTCCTTCCATTGTATACCCCATCACTTAGTGCTAGAACAAACACTGATTCTCGAAAATATATTTCATCCGTAGACGGTAGCGAACCGTCAAAGATGAGGGTTGTCAACCCATATGGCCATATAACATAAGTTCTCGCTTACACCCGGCAAGTGTAACTAATGATAATCGAATTGAGGATTTTGTTCTAAACTCGTATGTAGAATGTTTGTTTTCCTGTACTTGTGTTCACTTAGTTCAAAAGAATCGTTTATGTTTTCTCATCCCAAATATAAGTTCAAAAAGAGTAAAAGTGGGACTATGATCTCACCTTGAGTGCAAGAGTTAATAAAGTACTTCAACAAGTAGACGCGTGCAAAGACAAAGCTAGTCTTGACCTAAACATATAGGTTATATCAATAACGGTAAACACAAACGGTCAAAGATGTTCAATTAGTCCTATGGCTCGTTACGACTCGATTATATTAGCATGTGAATCAAATTGTCAAGTTTCATGCAAGATACTAGTAAATAATCATGTTAGAAAGGTTGCATAAGTATTTGGTTAAGTTTGACAAAAAGTCAAACTTGGTCGGGTCAAAGTCAACGAAAAAGTCAACATGTTCGGGTCGAGTCTCGAACAAATTTTCTATGCTAGTTATTCATATATAAGCATGTTAAAACAAGTTGCAAGTGAATTGGAGGTCTAGAACATCCCAAACATTTTTGGTAAAATGGACAAGTGGGACAGAAGCTGGACACGGCCTATGCCGCGCCGCGGCCAGGGGTGTCGCGCCGCGACCTAACACGTGGTCTGGCACCTGGTCAGTTTCAAGGTTCAAGTCTTGGTCAAAACTTCAAACAACCACAAAACGCAAACCGTAAACAACTAGAAGACGTATCTTATACCGTTGGAAAGCTCTTTTGACAAGGAACACAACTAAGCACTTATCATCAAACGACAACATCATTTACAATAGCCGAAAACTCATCAAGTGATCATTAAACGTTCATTTCAAGGTTTCAAGTTCATCAAATGCAATTTGAGTTTCGGGAAACCAATTCACACATATGATATGCCGTTTTGAAGGTAATGGAGCATACATTACTACTAAACACTAACAATTAACATTCCATGACATTCAAGCATCCAAAAATTCATGTCAAGAACTATCAAACCCTAGTCAAACATCTTAAAATCAATAATCATGTTTTTGAAGTTTTCTTAATCATCCTCCACATCAAATTGAAGCTAATGATGCTAGTAACACATTTAATACATGAACTTTAACAATTAAACAACTTTTAATCATCCAAAATCAAAGATTTAGCAAGCAATTTTCATAATGAACTAGTTACACCAAATACAACAAATCGAGCATACAAATTACATACACGACATCACAATGAGCCATAGACACTAATTAACAACTTTATAAGTCAAGAACACGAATTTAAAGAAATCTAGTGTTTTAGAAATGTTACCCAAATGTGATGAAGTTGGTACCAAATCGAAGAGGATGAAGAGAGGATCACGAATATATAATTTGTTTTGATTGGAGCTTGATCGATTGTAAGTAGATGATGATTCTTGATGATGAAAATTGAAAGAAAAGTTGAAAGTGTTAAAGGAAAAATGAAAATGAAATGAAAATAAATGAATGGAGGAGAAAGGGTGTTGACTAGTTGACCTAGTCACACCTTTGATCACTTGGCAAAAATGGTCCCTCTAGTTCGGGTGCGGGTGCGTGAATTAACCAAACGAATATTTAAAAAAAAAAACGCTAGAGTAAACGGGTGTCGTTATAATTAAATACTGGAAGACATTATATATATATATAAAAAAAAAAAAAGACGGTGTTAAAATAAATTTAACGGAAAAACGCGGGATGTTACATTATCCACACCTCAGAAGAAATTTCGTCCCGAAATTTAGTTGGAAGTAATTGCCGATGTCTCTTACTCGAGACCTAGTGTTGTAACTCTACGACTGAGTGAAGGTGCTGTCTTGGGTATTCCACGAACCCGAATAGTGGGGGTGTTACGTAGTATCAAGGTTTGGTTTCACGACCCACAAGTTCAATCGGTTTCCTATGAAGAGAAGTTTGTCGTCGATAGTTGAGGTATCTAACAGGATTGCACGTTCCTGTTCCGCAGGACACGTTTCTAAGTTTGTTACACAAAATGTAAGGTAAACGGAAACTTAATTGAGTCGGAAGTTCTAAACGGTAGGAAGCGGTTCCAATACGCCCCAAGGTTTCAAAAGGGTCAACGTGTCGCGGGTTTTAACTTTCCCTGATTCCCGAAGCGGATCACACCTTTCCAAGGTGCAGGTTCTCAATATTACACTGTTACACATAGGGATTTTTGTGAGGTTTTCATCTAAGTTTGGTATAACTCTTTTGGTGACTATGGGTTGTCTCGAGCCCTTCTCGGACTTGAATGATCTCAATTGTTGTTTCTTGATGGAGTTCAGATTCGGTGATTTGCTTGCCACATGTTTTGGTTAAATGAACAGGGGTATGACATCTGCGGTCATATAGGGTTTCGGAAGTGTTGCGTTAATATACGAATGATAGCTGTCGTTGTAAGAAGAACTACTAAAGGTGACAATACGAGTTTGTGACATGTCTTTCCAAGACGTAAATCGTTCGTTTGCTTGGTTCGTCGGTTTGTGGGTGGTACGCGGTACTCATGTCTAAGAGGGTCTCCAAGGTTTCTTGTAAAACTAGAAGTGAAACGAGTATTTCGATACGGGATAATTGACAAAGATACACCGTGTTGGAATAGAATCTCTCAAGATATGTTTGAACAAGTCAGTTAGGGTTCGAAAAATGTTCGTTAGGACTATTCACCCTCGTGGCGAATACTAATGTAATATGAAGAGTTTCTCTATCCATTGGGAAATGTTACAAGAAGTTTTCTTATACGGAAGTGCGAGCGATAAAAATAGGAGTGAAATGAGAACTTAGAGTAGAGTGAGTTTACACATCGAGGTTGCCATATCGTGCCTCTAGTTGTCAAAAGTTGAGGTTTGAAAGAGAAACGAGATAGTACACGTAGTTGTATAGTTCGGGGTTGAATAGTGGTTGGCCGATTATCAGAAACACAAGGACGTTAAATCAAAGAAGAGTGAAGTATCGTTGGGTTGTGTGTTATCTTAAATTCCAGTAATATCAGACGGTGACGGTGAAATAACAGAGGTATGTAGTGTGGTACGTGATGACGAGAAGTTTGATCGGATCCACAATTTAGTATTCGAATTCTTCGTGTAAAATAACGAATTTTAGTTATGTTGATTTTTTTTTTTTTTTTTTTTTTTTTTTTTTTTTGAGACGAGAGAGTATGCCTTTCGGCGTTCAAGTAGAAATATTTCCATGTTTGAGTTCCATCTAGTGCTATACGAATTTAGCTAGGAAGGTTGGTGTGAAGAATCACGTTCAAGGCTCAGACATGAAGAGGTTTAAAGTTTTCCTTAGTGAGTTAACGAGTTTAAAAGTCGTGTAACACGAGAAAAGTCAGAAATGAATCTTCGGTAAAAATAGACGAGATTTAAGATTTTACGAATACAAGTCTGAGTTGGGAGAGTTTCCTGATTACATGTGGCTTGATTTCGAGATTGATTGTAATGCCTTGACCTTTAACATCATGGTCTAGAAAATTGGACTTCGTTCAACAGAAATTCTCACTCGGAGAATTTGGTATAAAGCTGCTCTTTTCTCAAAAGTTCGAGCTTAAGATGGTGATGTTGTTCGTTTTCCTTCTTTACTTGAATAAGTTAAGATGTCATCTATAAATACAGATTAGTCTATATGAATTTGCATACGCGGTTCAAGAGGTTTATGGATACGGGCGAGCCCTAAATAAATCAAACGGTACTAAGAGAGATTTACAACTAACGTAGCGAGTTCGGAAAGTGGCTTAGGAGACATCGTCTCCCTTAACCCCCAATTGGTGATAACCGGAACGGAGGTCGATTTGGAATATACGGGATTCGTGCAAATAATCATGAGGTCATGGATGCGAGGGAGAGGGTATCGGTTTACAACCGAAAATTTCTTAGTTCACAATAATCTATACATAAATGTAGGGCAACAATTTCTCCTTAATGAATAGGTTTTGAGTTCCTTAGTTCTATTGGTGTCGAGTTAAATTTCTTAACGTATATCCTCCGATAATATTTATAGGCACACAATATTTTCCGTTGGTCGCTTAAATTGCCTAAGTAGTGTCTAGGGAAAAAGTGGATTGCAAAGAGCACGAGTCAAAGACTTGGTTATAAAACGTCTAACGGTAATGAAATCGAATAAGTATGAAGTATACATTTTGTTGTGAAGAAACGTACCCGTTACTAGTCCATCGTCGTTCCGGGCATCCTAGGTGTCGATGTTGAAGGTTCAACGGCGTGCGTTGGGGTTGATTTTCTTATTTGGGCACACATTCCTAAAATGACCCAGTTGGCCACATTCGAAGCAAGCACCCGTTCTGTGTGCGTTGGGCATCCTTCGAGCGACGGGTCCTTGGCGCCGGTGGTGAAACCTGCCACATCCTTCAAAGTGATGCTTGTGGCATTCGTTACAAAAAGGTAGTTTTCCGGTATAGCCTTTCTTGTCGTTGGAGGCGAAAGGCTTCTTGGCGGGGTTGTTGTTATTGTTGTGGTTGCTTGATTGAGAGGCTTCCCATGTTCTTTTGTTGTTACTCGGGTGGTTCTCGACCATTGGTGCCGGTGCTTCCATTTCATTCACCGTTTCTAAGGCTTGGCGGGCCATTGTTAAAGCCTCTTGTAGGTTAGTGGGTTGAGATGTCATTACCTTGTGTTGAATGCTCTTAGGGAGGCCATCCATGTAAAGTTCGACTCTTAGGGATTCAGGAGTCATGAGATTTGGACACATCGAGACTAGTTCGGTAAACCGTTGATTATAAGCTTCGAGGTCATTTCCGACTGTTTTTAAATTCCTTAGACCCTGTTCGAGCCTTCGAGTCTCGTCGCGCGGAAAGTATTCGGTGATCATTCTTTCTCTTAATTCGGTCCAAGAGAGTGTGTGGGCTTCATCGCTCCCCACCAATTGTACATACGTGTTCCACCACGAGAGAGCAATGCCGGTGAAGGTGAGGGTGGAAAACTTGACCTTATCTTGGTCTCGACAACCGCTTGTGTTAAAAACGGTCTCCATTTGTTCAAACCATCGGGTGAGAGTAACCGGTCCTCCGGTTCCATCGAAAGTGGGAGGATTGTACTTCATGAAGTTCTTGTAGGAGCAACCCTCGATTGAATTACCGGCTCCATGATTGTTGTTGTTAGAAAAGTGATCGGCCACGGCCGTACCCACGGCGGTGGTTATCATTCGTTGAAGAGCTTGTTCCAGAGTTTCGAGAGGAGTATTGTGTTGACCTTGGTGAGCCATTGTTCCTTCATGAGACAAGAATATCGTTGGTTAGTATTTTCAACAATACTAACCGGAGTATGGAAATAGGATAGAGAGGAAATTTTTTTCTTGACTCGCCTTAAATTCTTTACGTCATAATGTCGGAACGTCCATGTGAATCACCGTAATATAATCCCGGAAATTATATTACCCTGATTCTCATGTGCATTTAACATTACTTCATAAAGTCAAGGTGGCGCATCAACAAAATTTATCAACGTAAGATCAAGATCGAATACGAGTTAGATATGATAGAAGAGTTCGAGTATAAATGCACAATTAGTCAAATAATTCCTACTTCAGTCTATATGCCGGTTGTAGTCTAGATTCACCTATGTACCCTATGACTCGGGGTGGACACAAATGAACTCTAAATCCCTACAACCAAGGCTCTGATACCACTTGTAGCGACCCCGACAAATCGTCAAGTGACGGCGTCGGCTACGTGGGTCCCATTACCTGATTATAAGTCTTTAAGATAACGTTTGACCAAAATATGTCGCCTTCATTTCAAAATAAAGATTGTTTCAAAGTTTACAAGAATTGTTCAACCAAAAGTTAAGTTACAACGTTATAAGTACGATTGAAATCTAGGCGACACGGTTCAAAGTAAAGCCAAAAGACGCTCCATGAAATGCATGTATACTCGACATCGGATGCAAGTATCAAATAGTAAGCGGAAGCATGTTTCACATATTGTGCAAGACCTGAGAAAAACATAGAAATCTGTCAACGAAAACGTTGGTGAAATCATAGGTTTAAGTAAGTAAGTACAAGTGAACCACAAGATTTGCATCAATGAAATAATAGTAATACATTTCAAAAGTTTGTTTCACGAGCACCCAATTATCAAAGCTTAACATTCCTTCCATTGTATACCCCATCACTTAGTGCTAGAACAAACACTGATTCTCGAAAATATATTTCATCCGTAGACGGTAGCGAACCGTCAAAGATGAGGGTTGTCAACCCATATGGCCATATAACATAAGTTCTCGCTTACACCCGGCAAGTGTAACTAATGATAATCGAATTGAGGATTTTGTTCTAAACTCGTATGTAGAATGTTTGTTTTCCTGTACTTGTGTTCACTTAGTTCAAAAGAATCGTTTATGTTTTCTCATCCCAAATATAAGTTCAAAAAGAGTAAAAGTGGGACTATGATCTCACCTTGAGTGCAAGAGTTAATAAAGTACTTCAACAAGTAGACGCGTGCAAAGACAAAGCTAGTCTTGACCTAAACATATAGGTTATATCAATAACGGTAAACACAAACGGTCAAAGATGTTCAATTAGTCCTATCGCTCGTTACGACTAGATTATATTAGCATGTGAATCAAATTGTCAAGTTTCATGCAAGATACTAGTAAATAATCATGTTAGAAAGGTTGCATAAGTATTTGGTTAAGTTTGACAAAAAGTCAAACTTGGTCGGGTCAAAGTCAACGAAAAAGTCAACATGTTCGGGTCGAGTCTCGAACAAATTTTCTATGCTAGTTATTCATATATAAGCATGTTAAAACAAGTTGCAAGTGAATTGGAGGTCTAGAACATCCCAAACATTTTTGGTAAAATGGACAAGTGGGACAGAAGCTGGACACGGCCTATGCCGCGCCGCGGCCAGGGGTGTCGCGCCGCGACCTAACACGTGGTCTGGCACCTGGTCAGTTTCAAGGTTCAAGTCTTGGTCAAAACTTCAAACAACCACAAAACGCAAACCGTAAACAACTAGAAGACGTATCTTATACCGTTGGAAAGCTCTTTTGACAAGGAACACAACTAAGCACTTATCATCAAACGACAACATCATTTACAATAGCCGAAAACTCATCAAGTGATCATTAAACGTTCATTTCAAGGTTTCAAGTTCATCAAATGTAATTTGAGTTTCGGGAAACCAATTCACACATATGATATGCCGTTTTGAAGGTAATGGAGCATACATTACTACTAAACACTAACAATTAACATTCCATGACATTCAAGCATCCAAAAATTCATGTCAAGAACTATCAAACCCTAGTCAAACATCTTAAAATCAATAATCATGTTTTTGAAGTTTTCTTAATCATCCTCCACATCAAATTGAAGCTAATGATGCTAGTAACACATTTAATACATGAACTTTAACAATTAAACAACTTTTAATCATCCAAAATCAAAGATTTAGCAAGCAATTTTCATAATGAACTAGTTACACCAAATACAACAAATCGAGCATACAAATTACATACACGACATCACAATGAGCCATAGACACTAATTAACAACTTTATAAGTCAAGAACACGAATTTAAAGAAATCTAGTGTTTTAGAAATGTTACCCAAATGTGATGAAGTTGGTACCAAATCGAAGAGGATGAAGAGAGGATCACGAATATATAATTTGTTTTGATTGGAGCTTGATCGATTGTAAGTAGATGATGATTCTTGATGATGAAAATTGAAAGAAAAGTTGAAAGTGTTAAAGGAAAAATGAAAATGAAATGAAAATAAATGAATGGAGGAGAAAGGGTGTTGACTAGTTGACCTAGTCACACCTTTGATCACTTGGCAAAAATGGTCCCTCTAGTTCGGGTGCGGGTGCGTGAATTAACCAAACGAATATTTAAAAAAAAAAACGCTAGAGTAAACGGGTGTCGTTATAATTAAATAACGGAAGACATTATATATATATAAAAAAAAAAGACGGTGTTAAAATAAATTTAACGGAAAAACGCGGGATGTTACATTTAAGAAATCGGTTTAATCTAATTATGTAATGGTATAATTTTACTAAACAGAGTAATACGTTACCATTCCCTCAAAATTAGTATTAAAAATTGTTCGGTAGTTTTTCTTATGATTTAATATGAACAAATGTCTATGAATATACTATAATAATAGGACATGTGTGTATGAAAAATGTCTATAGTTTTTCTGATTACCGTAGATTCGTAGAAGTATATAGGAGTAGTGATGAAATATTAATTAAATTGTGTAAAATTGGGTTTTGTAAAATTTTTAAATTAAATGGGCACATATAGTAGTTTTAATATTTAAATTAGGTATATATGATATTATATGATTTAGTTGGGTAAATATGTGATTTAAAAGGTTGATAAGGGTATATATGAATAATTATGATATGGAGATATTACACTTGACTTAATGCAATATTTAAGGAGCTAATGACATGTAACCAAATCAAATCTCTCTTTTATATATATATATATATATATATATATATATATATATATATATATATATATATATATATATATATATATATATATATATATATATATATATATATATATATTCTAGTTGCTTATGAATTGTAACTAGCTTTATGTTTTGAGTAAACAAGTATTAACTTTCAAGAGCACGTAAACGGGTAAACGGATAAAATTTACTTGTAGCAAATTGAAAACCCCGAAGAATTGCAGACTTCGGTGACATAATGTACGGTCAATTAAACAGTTACAAAAAAATCTACACGCTTGAGGCGAGCGTGAAAAAATAAGTGTGTAGAAACATCATTTTTGTTATAGTGTGTAATTTGTTTTTTTTTTTTTTTTAAGAAGTATTAGGTACCGGTAGTTAGGCAGCTACGATGGATGAAAATGGACGACTCAAACTTCTCACATTGATCTATAGATCAAGTGTCAGTTTTCTGTCTGGCTACAATTACCACGTTTAATTTGAGGTTTATATCTTTTATAGGACGTACAAAAACTCATGAAATTAGTAAATTCTTTCCGTTTTGTTAAGTCGTGATCAATTCTCAACAAATTAGAACTTGCAATCTACTGAAAGGTGCATGTAACTATAAAAATTGGAGTCTTTCCCTTTCATTCATGTAGATCGAAACACATTTTTTAAAGTTGTAAATTTGTAATACACAAGGAGTTGGGCATTAAACTCAACCTCTAAAAACAAATAAAATAAGTTCACGTTATCAAATTAATATCCTTATATTCTTTTGCAGTTTATATGATATGAATGTTATTTGTTAATGAATCAACTATGGATGAATATGCAGCTTTTTAAAATTGATCAACATCTATTTTATTTATTGATAAAAAATAAGTTTTCATTGTTTAGTTTATAGTTTCTACTAATAATTCTACACGTAATGTAATCACACTAAATAAACTTGCACATGATGATTGAAGACATATATCAGAATTGTGTGAATAAGGTAAATTCCATTTGACATGGTTCTGTTTGACATGTAACAGAGTACTATCAAAACATACACGTGTTGACCAAATTCAATAAGCTAAAAAATGTATCAACCAAAGATACCTTTTAATCAAAACTAAAAGGTGGGACGAAGAATGAAGGCTACGAAAGTAACTTAAGTTACGTGTGTTAGGAGGCCAAAGAGTGGGCTATATAACGAGTGAAAATGCATGCATTGAAGCATATAACTCAACAATAATGGGATCAAGAAAGGAGAGGTTTTCTACAATGGCATCACTAAAAGTGTCCCTTGTAGTTGTCATGATTTTCCTAAGCCTCCCATTATCAACAATAGGATCCCACCATAACATTCGAAGTATTCATGCCAAGAAACCACCACCACCACCATCATCCACCCACGGCAAGACTCCACCACCACCGCCATCATCAACCCACGGCAAGACTCCACCGCCTCCGCCATCATCCACCCACGGCAAGACTCCGCCACCGCCGCCATCATCCACCCATGCCAAGACTCCACCACCACCGCCATCATCCACCCACGGTAAGACTCCACCACCACCGCCATCATCCACCCACGGTAAGACTCCACCACCACCGCCATCATCCACCCATGGTAAGACTCCACCACCACCGCCATCATCTACCCATGGTAAGACTCCACCACCACCATCATCCACCCATGGTAAGACTCCACCCCCACCACCGAAAGGCATCATGACCCAAGGTAAGACTCCACCCCCGCCATCATCATCCACCCATGGAAAGACTCCACCACCACCACCAACATCCACCCATGGCAAGACTCCACCACCGCCACCAGCATCCACCCATGGAAAGACTCCACCACCGCCACCATCATCCACCCATGGCAAGACTCCACCACCACCAC
This sequence comes from Rutidosis leptorrhynchoides, assembly GCF_046630445.1. Lineage (NCBI taxonomy): Eukaryota > Viridiplantae > Streptophyta > Magnoliopsida > Asterales > Asteraceae > Rutidosis > Rutidosis leptorrhynchoides. The sequence goes on from NC_092337.1 coordinate 26,454,503, forward strand.
CAACATCTACCCATGGCAAGACTCCACCACCGCCACCATCATCCACCCATGGTAAGACTCCACCACCACCCCCATCATCCAACCACTTTCGGACTGTTCTTAAAACTGCAAGAGTTTTAGATTGGTGTATTGAATATTATTGTCAACCCCCATCATCCACCCATGGTAAGACTCCACCCCCACCACCATCATCCACCCATGGTAAGACACCACCACCACCATCTACACAAGGTAAGAAACCACCACCACCATCCACTCAAGGTAAGACTCCACCCCCACCACCGAAAGGCATCATGACCCAAGGTAAAACTCCACCACCTCCACCAGCATCCACCCATGGCAAGACTCCACCACCGCCACCAGCATCCACCCATGGAAAGACTCCACCACTGCCAGCATCATCCACCCATGGCAAGACTCCACCACCTCCACCATCATCTACCCATGGTAAGACTCCCCCACCGCCCCCATCATCCACCCATGGCAAGACTCCACCACCCCCACCATCATCCACCCACGGTAAGACTCCACCACCGCCATCCACCCAAGCTAAGACTCCACCACCCCCACCATCATCCACTCACGGTAAGACTCCACCCCCACCACCATCATCCACCCACGGGAAGACTCCACCACCACCACCACCATCATCCACCCATGGGAAGACTCCACCACCACCCCCATCATCCACCCATGGCAAGACTCCACCACCCCCACCATCATCCACCCATGGAAAGACTCCACCACCCCCACCATCATCCACCCATGGCAAGACTCCTCCACCACCATCCACCCAAGCTAAGACTCCACCTCCCCCACCATCATCCACCCATGGTAAGACTCCACCACCACCACCATCCGTCCATGCCAAGACACCAGCACCTCCCAAGTCTAAGGCAAAGACACCATCGCCATCGCCATCACCATCACCATCGCCAATGCCAGAACAATCCTATATACATGCTAAGACTCCAGCACCTCCTAAGGCAAAGGCAAAGTCACCAGCACCATCACCATCACCGGAACCATCACCAGCCAGTTAGAACCTCTGATGCTTAAACGTCTCCAATTGGTCCCTACGAATTAAAACTCGACTCTTTTCCTTTTAATAAAATACTAATATAAGTTCAATTTTTAAGAATAAAATTTAGTTAATCCAATATAGATAAAGAAGAGCACATTATTTGAAGGTAAAAAATGAAGGGCTGAAAAATGAAAGAACTAAGAGCTCCGCCTTGGTGTGTGTGGTTTCTCATGTATTTGTGTGCCTGCTATATAAATATTTGTTTGTCTTATAGATATATATATTGTGTATATAAAGAAGCAGAAACCACTGCTTCTTTTCTTGAATCTAATAAAGGCTACAAAAATTTCCGTTAATAAAAAAATGTCCAGCTTGTGTATGTTGTGTTTCTTAAAGACATGTACCATATACTGTGTTACAAAAAAATTTGCTTTCCAACATGTTCGTATATGTTAAGTTTATGCAAGATATATAGTTGAGGCACATATAGCATTTCTACTTAATGTGTTTTGACATTTACAATCAATTAATTAAATTTCAATGGATGTGTATAAATTGTATATTGCAACATTAACATCCATCTTTTCCACACATTTCTACCTTACAAAAATACCAACCTCTATATTTTACATGTACAGAGTGTATGTATGAAAGATACAACTTTAAAGGAAAAATAACTAACAAAGTAATACACTCAAAAAAGATAATCCGGTATAAGTATTGAATATTCTCGTTAACATGTAATACGAACACTGATGGCCAGAAATGCAAGTGTTGAAGGTTGAACGAACGCCATTGCAACATCTCTCAATCTCCATCTCAATTTTGAGTTGGTCCTTTCAGATTTGGATTTTATTGTTTGGGGAAGGGGAAGAAGTCATTTCATTGTTTGTAAAATCGACTGATGATGAAGTCGATTCATTGATAAAATCGATTGATCCTGATGTTGATTTAGTTTGCATATTCTTTTGTCTATAGTTTGATGTTTGATTTTGAAACACTGCTTTTAATTTTGTGTGAGGGGGCTTGTTTGTAAGAGATGGTGAGATAGAAGACAAATAATAAGATGGCGAAAATACCCTCAGGTGCCGCGCACATGTCACTACTTAACAGAATTTTTCTAACGTTCGTTACTGAGAGAAACCAAACGCGTAAATAGTGCAAACCTCGATGACCAACACGTCAAAAAAATACAATTGAACGTCGTGCAAATTCGGACAACCCTCATAACCAACCGCGTAATTTTTTCTTATTTTTATACGTGTAACTTCCATGCCTTAATAATTAAGTTTTTTGCACGGGACATACATTTACTGATATCACGCATAACCTCTTAATTCACTGCGAAGAGTTCTGGTTACTGAAGTAATGAAAAGTTTGTGGGCGCGAAAAAAACATAGCTTCTGAACCCAATTGTTAGCTTTGCAAAAATTTAGGTTAATACTAGTAAAAAAGTTCACTCAAATTTATCTGAGAATCAGGATAACCTTCAAGGAAAAATAGAGGTTACACTATAACTACAAGACCGTAAAGAGTAAACTAATATATACAAACAAGCAGGGTGGTCAGCCGCACGTTGCGGCGGCCACCCCTCGTTTACGTAAAACTTTTTTGTAGCATCCAATTATATATTCTAATAAGAATATATATTCTAAAAATTACTCCGTATAAATTAGAAGAATGATTTAATAAGGTTTGAAAATTCAAGTTAGAAAAGAATGGCCCAATTTTGATGTAACTTATAATTGTAATTGTAATGTAATTTGTGTTATACATTAAAAGAATATTTTATTAATGACTCCAAGTGTTTAATGGGAGCAAGAGTTATATCTATGTAGCTAGTATTAAAAAAATTCATCACGTGCTCCCTTCTCTATTCCTCTCTTACTTGAAAAACTACCCATCTCATTTTGCCTTTTCCATTTGATTCTCTGGTCTTCGGTCTTCTTCTCAGGTAACCATTTACAATGTAAAAGTTGTAAGGTTTTCCCTATTCGGGTTACCCGGGAAGGGCGAGTAATCCGACCCCATACTCTAGTGTACGCAGCCCATCAGGAATACTCCCTGGCTGTTTCCAACCCTTCCCTGGCCACCCCAAGAATTGAACATGAGACCTCTTGCAAGGATCTCAGGGCTCCAACCACTTGGGCTACCTTGCAAGGATCTCAGGTAACCATTTACAATATCTTCTGAATATTTTTCTATGAGTCTTTACATTTTTGTTGACTCTGCCTTCTCTCATGTGTCTCGCCTAAAACCTGATTTTTTCGGCGTCATTCCGGCTTCTGGTATACTCCGAACGTCCGGACTTTTCTTCCTTCTTTCCTTTTTCCGTCGCTGATATCTTTTGTTCCCACGGAAGAACACATCTATACTACCTGGAAAAACTCAGAAAGAGTGGCGAGAGAAATTTCCGATGACCTATGTGTGTGGCGTGTGGCAGTGCGCTTCAGACCGGTTGCTGGTAAAAATTGTACGTTTGAAAATATGCTGCGAGTTAATTTGTGTAGGTGGTGTCTTTTTATTTCGCTAGGAAAATGAAAGTATTTGTGTTCAAAGTATGGGGTGAGTTTATGAGGTTTTTTAGGTCTAAAAGCTATGTGCGTAGGTTCTAAAAGTTGCGTTGCCGGAAGTATGGCGATTAGAGTTGTTGGAACAAAGACGAAAATTGTTTGGGATGAAAAAAAAAACCACAAAAGGACAAAGAAGTTAATATTGAGGAATAGTAACCATATTGGCTCAATTGTATTTGTATTAGTATTAATATATGACAGTTAAAGTTTGAGTCTTTATTGGAAAACTGTAGTTTCTGTAGGCTTTATTTAAAACACTAAAGTATTACGATAAAAGGATGAATTGATGAAAGAGTGTTCATGGGTCAGTCCGAACTGCTCCAACCCATTTTGACACATTTCTAACCGGTCGGACCATACTACTCTTGAAATTTAGCCTTATATGTTACCCTTATCAAATCAAATATGGCACAAGAATCTCAAGATGAACTTTCAGAGTAAATTAGATACTTCTCTAGGCGTAAATAAGGAATCGTCTTTACATAATTTCAAACTCAAAGGATGAACAAACCATATTAGCACAAAAACACGAAGAGTATATTCCATGAACATATTGCTTTTAAATGCATAAATAATCCCATGCATGTACTCGAAAGAAACTACATAAACAACCATAAAATTTACTGAAACATTTACTCTTGAAAATTCCCAAGCTCAAAATAACTTTCAAAAGTGTGAGAGAACTATAAATGTCTATAATCGACGAAAAATGAAGCGTTTTATTAGTTTATTAATGAGTTTATATATGTAAAACAAATTAAATCGCATCAACCATACTCTTTAATTAGTCCATTATTCTATGTTTAATGTTCATTCTTATATAATATACTCTCCCATTTCCTATTCGCAAGAAACACACCACTTCCCATCATGGGTTATTCTGAAGGCAAACACTACACATTTTTACTTTACTTTTATATATCGGAATCTAATTTTTTTCCACCTAATACAAGTTCATAATTTATAACAGACATCGATAATCAACAACAATACAAGTTCATAGTCCATGTACCTGAAGCAATATTGTCACTTGAGTTGACAGCGTTGTTGCGTCGTTTTGAAGGGTTTGCACTTTCCTCTCCTTAAAACGTGCAGCCGATTGTCTGTTAGCAAGAATCCTACAAACAAACCACCCACTCTTACACAATTCACCAATATATAACAAATCACACAATTCTTCAAGTACCAATATGCTTATTCAATAAGAAATTAATACTTAAAAAATCATATGATCATTTTAAGTAAATAACTTGACTCTACCTTATTACCAAACATTTTAAATAATATAACCGGCTTATCAATGAGTCATCATTCCCTGCAGCCTACTCTCCGAGTCGCCGTCGACTTAATTACATCCGATGACTCGCCTGAAGAATCGCCAGTACTTGTCGGAACCGGAGCATCGGAAGAAATCCATGATAAATCGATATTAGCGAAATAGAGGTCTGCAACGTCGTCGTCGTCTAGGAGTATGTCTTCTTCAGGGAACCGGACAAAGGTTTCCGATTGAGCACACCGGTGGTGAGATGTTCGGGTTGGTATGTCAGGATCTGTTCAATGTCCATACGGACATCGCAAGTGTAGTATCCGCCGCAGCCGCAGCCAACGATTGATTTTCCGGTGAAGTGTTTTGGTCCATTAAACATAAAAAAACCAAAGTTATCTTCTAATACAAATTTCCCCTACGATATTTATATATATTTACATTTACATTTACATTTATTTACAATAAGTATATATTAGCCAACACCAATGAATAGTACTCGGGTGATGTCATCACGACATCACCTATTTCGTCTTTTAGTGGTTCGTTTTTTTTTTTTACGGTTTTTCATCCCGATTATCTGGCCCAACGGAGTGGGCTACTCCGGACCTCCATCTAGTTCATTCAATTGGAAAATTGAATGAACAGTAAACACAATTCAATTTCGGCCCGATTAAAGCCCAATTTCGGCCCACTTTTGAATTTAATTTTAAAACCTCTTTTGTTGACAGATAAATAGAAATTCTTTCTTATATTTGACATATACAAACACACAATTCAATGGTGAGAATGAATACTTTCTAATGAGAAGGTCATGGGTTCGATTCCCACCAACCTTTTCTCCTATTCTGTTTACTTTCTATTTTTTACCCATTAGCCCCTTCTTTATTAAATCTTCTAAAATAACTCCTTGAGATTTTTAATTCAATTAAATCTTTCCGCTCTCCAAACACATTTTAATTTTCTATTTAAACTCTCTCAATTTTTATTGTTTTATTCTTTTCCCAAATTTTTTTCACTGTTTCTTTTATTGTATTTTTTATTCTTCCTTCAAAACCTTTTAAATTCTTCTCGCATTTTCTCAATTTTTTTTACAATCTTTTTATCGAACTTTTGATCCACTATTTCATTGTAAGATATGTATAAAAGTGTTTGCTCAATCACTTTTCTAAATTTTCTTCCCTTTACAAATATTTTTCTTGAAGATATTATAAATTGGATTGTGTTACTTTAAAATTCGATATGAGGATATAAGTAACGTTAACGGACTACTAAAAAAGTATCAATGTATAACATGCTTGATAGAACCATGTATCCTTACTTTGTACTATATCGATAACGTAGTATAAACAATGAACATAGAACTATGTACAAATGAAATTTTATGTCTATAATAAATATATTGTGTAACACGTCACTAGAAAAACAACTCATGATTGGTCAACCGCACTTTGGCCGCAGCGAAGCGCTGCTGTAACAACCCAACCCGTTAACCAACCAATAACGCGGATAAAATTTTTTTTTTGCTGGAACAGCATATGGCGCGGCGCGCCATATGGCCGCGCGGCGCGCCAAAGTGGCCTGTCCAAAAAGTCATGAAATGCGAAAATGTTTGACCACTTCCCTACGTATTTAGACAAAACGCTTTTAACCATACATTAATATATGTAGAACTAACACGTTCCATTAATAAAATTAGTCTTACGAAGACCGGGCCCACATCGGCCGTTTTACGACTTTCGTACGAAAATACAAGTTTTCAACCACATGATTTGTAATACAAAATAAAGGCCGAGCATGGCGATTGGGGATACGCTACCCAATCCTAATCAATCCAAAAGCAAGCCTTCTAAAGCAACTACGCAAGTCCACTAGTCCCCGCTTACCCGAGCCTCCGCATCCATGCAATCTATATAAAAAGTCAACAACGAGAAGGTAAGATAACGCTTAGTGAGTGATAATATACTACATACATATATATGCATAAAATGGACACGCCACAATAATAATCAATTAACGCATACCGGAGCGTCCAAATATAAGGCAAGCTAAACCTAGCATACCGCACGTTCACTAAGCACAAGCTAACAACATCAACAATATAGTAAGTTCACAAGCAATGATGTGAACAATGCCAATAAGCTACACTCATAAGATTAGCTACATTACGACAATACAACATTATATGTATAACATATACATATATAACACTGCGTAAAAACACCCAAGGTTAACCATAACACTATGGTGCTACCGGCACGTGGTTCACACCATACGCATTTGAGTCTCACTCGTTTATAGTGCTACCGGCACGTGGTTCACACTCGATGCTACCGGCACGTGGTTCACATCAATTATTTTATAGTGCTACCGGCACGTGGTTCACACTCGATGCTACCGGCACGTAGTTCACATCAATTATTTTATAGTGCTACCGGTACGTGGTTCACACTCGATGCTATCGGCACGTGGTTCACATCAATTATTTTATAGTGCTACCGGCACGTGGTTCACACTCGATGCTACCGGCACGTGGTTCACATCAATTACTTCCGTCACATACATGTTATGGTACTACCGGCACGTGGTTCATACCATTACATCCACAAACAAATACGCCATAAACATGAACGCATATTTATCCCACTCACAATATCAACCCTTCGCTATTGGGGTTATATAATCCACATCACACGCCCATGTGATAACGTACACACAAAGTGTGCACCTCATCAAAGGTGGTCAACCAAAACGCACAACCGTGCCAATTGGATCCATACACAAGTCCATCAAATCCACCTATATGTGAAGTGAGCTCTATAGCCGAGAATCACTTCACCCGACCCGCACCCATCCTACACATACATATGCACATAGGATATTAACACTCACCTTGAAGTCTTGAAGAATGCTTCCAAGTAATCTGCAACTCGTCAATGGAAAGTACCTATTCCATTATCACAAATTCAACAACACACTTAGATTGGATTTACAAACCAACCCAATTTGACACTTAGTGCAAATTCGACCCAAATGCACTTCCAAGTACAAACCGCGCCTAAAATTAACCAATAATCACTAACACAAGTGAAAATGGTCTTAATACGCCAATTAAACCCGATCATAGGTGTTAAACACCTATCTTGCCCAAAAAGACACTTAAACCCTAATTTGACCCATAAGAAGTCAATATCACGCCATTAGCAAGTTTTGACACCAAAACATATTTAACTCGGTTCTATGCTTCAACTTAATCCATTTTAAGTTTATAAACCTTATTAAATCGACAATTGAGTCATAACCGTCACCAAACCCTAATTTTGACCCATAGTCAAAATTAGTCAACCAAATAACCCTAAATGGGTTCCAATACTTCCATAATCACTAAACCTAGTGATTAAACCCAATTTCAAGTCCTAACCATGGCCAATTAGTTCACCAACACAAAATCCACCAACAATAACAATAAACCCGATTACTAGCATCCACAAACTCAATTCAAGAGTTTGAATGGGTTTATTAACAATTTAAGTTCAAACCCTAACTTGAATATCAAATCACTAAGATGAAATTCGGAGTTAGAACTTACCAATACCGCCAAAATGATGCCGTTGACGAGTAGAACAACTTTAATACCCGAGGTTTAACCCGAAACACCCTTCTTCTTCTCCAATTGGAGCTCTCTCTCTCTAAAGCTCTACTCTCACTCTAGGGTTTGAAGATGAGAGTGTTTGATGAGTGAAAATGTGATCCAAACTGATCAAAGGATCAGTTTTGATGACCCCAAATCGACCCCAAGTGAAAAGACCAAAGTACCCTTCATTTAGACCTTTTAAAAAGGCTGAAAATTGCATCAGACGGGTTCGGCGCGCCGCGCCGAAAGGTGGAGCGCCGCTCCAACCTTCAGGTCAGTTTTCAGTTTCTTGTTTTGGCCATAACTTTTTGACCGTAGCTCCATTTTCGATGAATCAAATATCGTTGGAAACGTGATAAGATTTCCTTTCCAATGGTAAGGCTTTGGAACATCAACACAAAATTTATTTGGGGTTGAAAGGATACGTACACACCTTGTCACTTCAGACAACGTCCAGTTTCCTTCGGCGTTCGAGCAAGCAACACGTAAATTTCATACACGCATCGTACACCATAAATACATTATGTACAATAAATATTTGGGTCTTACAACTCTCCCCCACTTAAACTCGATCACGTCCTCGTGATCTTCTCCACTTAACCAATCCGGACCTACTCAACGATCCTCACTCAAGTCCCAATACGAACTTTCCTAGACAATTCTTCCCAATGGATCACTTTTAACAACTAAAATCGTCAACCGTGATTTATCAAAACCACAATCCGAGCACTAAAACCTGCTCAATTTCCCATATCGGGAAAAACTCAACCAACCTCGTACCGAGATATAAATTCCTTAGCGTACCTTTACCACGGACAACGCTAAAAGTGACCAAGTCTCAACCTAAAGTCAACAATCCGAACGTTGAAGATCGAACCACATGAATCCTCACGGATTACTCTTACCACTAAACATCCTTTGTAGTGCGCAATACAACCAATACGCCACTATCCTAACATCATAAGCAATGACTAAAACCAAAATCGCCCAAAACGACTATGGCAACGCTAATCCTAAGGTGTCCAAAATTGACTATTGTCACACCCGTAACAACACGTGAGCGAAACACGGCTATCGCAATCACTAATCACACAACATGGTCCTCACGATCCCACCATCGGTGTATAAAACAACCATTAGATCACTCAACACCGGATGAAGTCAGCTGACCCCGAAGGTCATGCTCCACCAATCAAAAATACTATGATGAAGTCGACCAATCACATACGTACTTTTGGCCTCGAACAACGAGTAGTGCAACATCGCACTCTGTTACACTATAGTGAACCCTAACGGATACCACTAACCATCCACACAATCGAGCAAGAACCACCTATATCAAACATAGGTACAAAACAATAATTCTCTAAAAGAGAATCCGACACACACATCCCTTAACCGAGGGATTTCACCTTGCTTACCAAACACGTCCATTATCTCTCAACGAGATTTACCACATTACCACCTTGGTGATAATTCAAATCCAAAATCATAAGTACAATTTAACCGAAATTGTACTCTACCACAATCGACCAAATCTAGGTCCCGACACAAGTTTCGGTTTACTAAAACATTGTCCGAAATCTCACACTAAAACCTCCTCGTGCGGGAGTGTGACTCCTCTACTTGGAATTACGTTCCATAACCGCATCTCGTACACCCGTACAATGCTACCAAAGGTAGACTTTACCAATAATTGGGTTCGCACGGCCCATCACCATGTCTTGCTCCAACCTTGAGCATACCAAGGATCCTAACCTATCCTTGAACATTTCGAACGAAAAGTGTACCACAAATTACACGAACTATACACTCGCAATCATCCAATTGCTTTAGTTTGTCGAATTTCACCCGATCACTCATGAACCTAAGGGTTTCACTTCGGTACCCTGAGTACAATGTAACCGCAACACAATCGGAGTCGAACACCACGCTAGTAGGTATAAAAGAGGCAACTAATGTCGCGTCACGTTGAATCCTTTACCAACATACATCGAGATCCAAAACACTCGATTTCTCGGGTTTCATCCCACCCGTCGAACCTCATGGTTCATCAACTTCAACACGAGAGCGAACACGCTCTAACATCCGAACACCAAAACTCATTTCCATGGCTTGGTAGAGACATTTCCCAAATACTAAGGAATGCTTGGTTACGCCAAGTCTTACGCCAAGTCTTACGCCCTTCGCCCGACAATCCAAAGTCACCATAGGGTACTTCCATTAGGAACGTCACCCATATCAATAACATGCACAACACAATTGAGACCTTAAGGGTCTCACTCGAATGAGCTAATAACCCGCTACCAACCAAAATGCCTAAGCACCCAAGGATTCACACCATAGAGTCAAGGCACAACACACCACTTATACGCTCTGCTGAGAGCAAACCGGAACCATAAACGTAAACCGCCGGCTTGCTACAAATTATCTCCAACGGAGAATAAAGTTTAGCTAAGACTTACGCACATACCACATGTTATTACAAACGAATGACATATGATTTCGTACTAAAAGTACCTGATGTAGTGCTGTTGGGCTTCCGTGCTCCACTTCCCATCATATATTCGTGCTCTAACCTCCTGACCCGATCGTCATGCGATTCGGAACACTCTGACTTTCGGTGTCCCTCCATTCGGCAAATGAAACATGTGATTGAACCTAAAGGCACCACCGTACAATCTTGTGCCAAATGACCCCGTTCCCCACACTTAAAGCACGTAAGCTTGTAACCCTTCTTACTCTTCTTCTTCACATTCTCGACGCCTTCAGGCGTACTTCGTGCCCTCTTACCATGAGCACCATGTAATCCTAACCTTGCAAGTACATCTTCATCATCGCTACCTCGAGGTTTGGGAAACCTCTTTTCAAACTCTTCCTTTACAACTTTAGTCACTTGGTCTCGGACCACTTTCGTCATTTGTCCTTCGACCAACTCCTTGGTTACTTCTCTAACTCTGCCGGTGAAAATCGAGACACATCGTTCAAACACAGCCTCAATCTTTAACGTTAACTCATCCTTCCCTTCGTGAATAGGCTCACTCGTTCCGCATCTATCTTCCGTTTTCATTCTAAGGAATGCAAACGATTAGATCACGAACGTATAAACCACACGCACAACACCGTCCCATCTTGCTAAACACTCGTCGTACATCACTTACTAGACACGATTTGCACCCGTAATAAGGTTTGCAAGTCCTTATTAGGCATACACGCCGTATCGGCTCATTAGTACAACGACCGTCTCGCTCGATGATATATGCAACCGCAACATAAACAAAGCACAAACAAAATCCTACGCGATATAAACACACTCGAGAATTATTATCACATCACAATAATATATTAATAATATCCGCATTACTAATATACAAGTTAGTCAATCTATAAACAAGGCACTAACTAAACCCATTCCGACCCGTAATCCTACAAGTCCCGCAACAATTAAGCACACACACAAGTCTAAGTCTAGGCACCTATCTAAAGTCACCTAAATCCCTTAGACCATGCTCTGATACCACTTGTAACAACCCAACCCGTTAACCAACCAATAACGCGGATAATTTTTTTTTTGCTGGAACAGCATATGGCGCGGCGCGTCATATGGCCACGCGGCGCGCCAAAGTGGCCTGTCCAAAAAGTCATGAAATGCGAAAATGTTTGACCACTTCCCTACGTATTTAGACAAAACGCTTTTAACCATACATTAATATATGTAGAACTAACACGTTCCATTAATAAAATTAGTCTTACGAAGACCGGGCCCACATCGGCCGTTTTACGACTTTCGTACGAAAATACAAGTTTTCAACCACATGATTTGTAATACAAAATAAAGGCCGAGCATGGCGATTGGGGATACGCTACCCAATCCTAATCAATCCAAAAGCAAGCCTTCTAAAGCAACTACGCAAGTCCACTAGTCCCCGCTTACCCGAGCCTCCGCATCCATGCAATCTATATAAAAAGTCAACAACGAGAGGGTAAGCTAATGCTTAGTGAGTGATAATATACTACATACATATATATGCATAAAATGGACACGCAACAATAATAATCAATTAATGCATACCGGAGCGTCCAAATATAAGGCAAGCTAAACCTAGCATACCGCACGTTCACTAAGCACAAGCTAACAACATCAACAATATAGTAAGTTCACAAGCAACGATGTGAACAATGCCAATAAGCTGCACTCATAAGATTAGCTACATTACGACAATACAACATTATATGTATAACATATACATATATAACACTGCATAAAAACACCCAAGGTTAACCATAACACTATGGTGCTACCGGCACGTGGTTCACACCATACGCATTTGAGTCTCACTCGTTTATAGTGCTACCGGCACGTGGTTCACACTCGATGCTACCGGCACGTGGTTCACATCAATTATTTTATAGTGCTACCGGCACGTGGTTCACACTCGATGCTACCGGCACGTGGTTCACATCAATTATTTTATAGTGCTACCGGCACGTGGTTCACACTCGATGCTACCGGCACGTGGTTCACATCAATTATTTTATAGTGCTACCAGCACGTGGTTCACACTCGATGCTACCGGCACGTGGTTCACATCAATTACTTCCGTCACATACATGTTATGGTACTACCGGCACGTGGTTCATACCATTACATCCACAAACAAATACGCCATAAACATGAACGCATATTTATCCCACTCACAATATCAACCCTTCGCCATTGGGGTTATATAATCCACATCACATGCCCATGTGATAACGTACACACAAAGTGTGCACCTCATCAAAGGTGGTCAACCAAAATGCACAACCGTGCCAATTGGATCCATACACAAGTCCATCAAATCCACCTATATGTGAAGTGAGCTCTATAGCCGAGAATCACTTCACCCGACCTGCACCTATCCTACACATACATATGCACATAGGATATTAACACTCACCTTGAAGTCTTGAAGAATGCTTCCAAGTAATCTGCAACTCGTCAATGGAAAGTACCTATTCCATTATCACAAATTCAACAACACACTTAGATTGGATTTACAAACCAACCCAATTTGACACTTAGTGCAAATTCGACCCAAATGCACTTCCATGTACAAACCGCGCCGAAATTAACCAATAATCACTAACACAAGTGAAAATGGTCTTAATACGCCAATTAAACCCGATCATAGGTGTTAAACACCTATCTTGCCCAAAAAGACACTTAAACCCTAATTTGACCCATAAGAAGTCAATATCACGCCATTAGCAAGTTTTGACACCAAAACATATTTAACTCGGTTCTATGCTTCAACTTATTCCATTTTAAGTTTATAAACCTTATTAAATCGACAATTGGGTCATAACCGTCACCAAACCCTAATTTTGACCCATAGTCAAAATTAGTCAACCAAATAACCCTAAATGGGTTCCAATACTTCCATAATCACTAAACCTAGTGATTAAACCCAATTTCAAGTCCTAACCATGGCCAATTAGTTCATCAACACAAAATCCACCAACAATAACAATAAACCCGATTACTAGCATCCACAAACTCAATTCAAGAGTTTGAATGGGTTTATTAACAATTTAAGTTCAAACCCTAACTTGAATATCAAATCACTAAGATGAAATTCGGAGTTAGAACTTACCAATACCGCCAAAATGATGTCGTTGACGAGTAGAACAACTTTAATACCCGAGGTTTAACCCGAAACACCCTTCTTCTTCTCCAATTGGAGCTCTCTCTCTCTAAAGCTCTACTCTCACTCTAGGGTTTGAAGATGAGAGTGTTTGATGAGTGAAAATGTGATCCAAACTGATCAAAGGATCAGTTTTGATGACCCCAAACCGACCCCAAGTGAAAAGACCAAAGTACCCTTCATTTAGACCTTTTAAAAAGGCTGAAAATTGCATCAGACGGGTTCGGCGCGCCGTGCCAAAAGGTGGAGCGCCGCTCCAACCTTCAGGTCAGTTTTCAGTTTCTTGTTTTGGCCATAACTTTTTGACCGTAGCTCCGTTTTCGATGAATCAAATATCGTTGGAAATGTGATAAGATTTCCTTTCCAATGGTAAGGCTTTGGAACATCAACACAAACTTTATTTAGGGTTGAAAGGATACGTACACACCTTGTCACTTCAGACAACGTCCAGTTTCCTTCGGCGTTCGAGCAAGCAACACGTAAACTTCATACACGCATCGTACACCATAAATACATTATGTACAATAAATATTTGGGTCTTACAGCTGCTAACCACAAAACTTGTTTCATTCGTTGGAAACGATCCAAATTGCTTCATCGGTAACACTAGCAAGTGTTTCTCTTTCTATGACACCAAGAAGACAGCCGTTCAGAAATTCATCATTCATTCGACTACGCAAATCTGATTTTACAAGCTTCATTGTCAAAAAACACTTCTCGACCGTTGCGGTTGCAAAAGGCAAAACCAATGCAAGTTTTACTAACGATAGACATAACGATAAGAAAGATGCTTTTCAGTTTCAACCATCAATTTAGCAAGGTCGGCAATCCCTTTTAAGTTAGAAAACTTGTCATCGCGACGTACAACCTCATAATAAATGTTAAGTTCACGCTTAAGAAGATCATTTTTCCTTTCATTAAAATCCATAGGATACATCTCAATCAACTTCATTTACTTAGATGCATCAAACATACAAAATGAATTACGCGGGCTTAAATCTGCCATATTATTAAGCAATTCAGTGCTTACCTCACTAAATCGATCATTAAGCTCTCGAATTATCATATCCAAAACCGCGATAAAAATGTCAACCTTGAACTAATGTTGATTGGTGAACTCTTTCTTTCGATTTCTTGAACCACGTATAATTCATTCATGTTCAACCTTTCAAGATCGTACTTTTGACAAAATGAACTTACGTCCTCCAATAATTCATCAAACCCGTTTTCTCTTGTGATAACCCGGAAATTTCTGAACAAATTTAAACTTTATCTTTATATCATTCCGACACAATAAGCAAAGTTTGTTAAATTAAATCTCAAGAATTTTAAACTATATTCATACATTCATTTACCCTCGATCAAATTCCGACGATTCACGAACCATTATGTAAATGGATATGATTATAAATATACATGCAACTTGAGAATATTAACAAAGTATTAAACGTATAATACTTTATATGAACGCATTTGTTTCAATATGGTTATCGATAGAATAAGAAGATAATACCAAATGATTGAATTATCAGATACATTGAATTATGATTACGAGTCTTTGTTGAGAGGTCCACATTGATTTGAGAAATCTTCCTATTTTAACAATATTCTGAAAATGGTAAAGTTATTTACAAGTAAGAACAAATGTGTCAATTGACGTGGGTTAGACAAAAGTTAGTGGAGAACTGGTTTTCATAATGTTCGACTGATCTATTTTCAAATATATGTAAATGATTTCAAAAACTGGGTTATTATAATCTATTAAGGTAAATTGATTATATGGAATTAGAAGAAATTGATTAAAGCTTTATATTATAAATTTATATATATAGTGTCTCAAAAACGTAAACGTGCTATGACATAGTAAATTCTACGATTATATATAATAATCTTTGAAATATAATTAGTTTTGAAATGACAAATATTATATCATTAGATAAATATTTCAAACACATATATTATGCATATATTTATAATTCTAAATGAATATATATATATATATATATATATATATATATATATATATATATATATATATATATATATATTAACTTAGTCATAAAACGTCTTGATTTAAAATAATATATTTTGATAAACAATTAGCCACTGATTTATAGAAGCAAATGACCACAACGCTCAATTATATAAGTTACATTTCTTATAATAGGATTTATTGATGTTTGATAATGCTAAAAACGAACATATATTTCATAGCATTATCCCTCAAGAAAGACAAGCTTTTAGTTGCAATTGTTCTATTTACAAGTGATATTCGTTTAAATAATAAAAGGTGAAGATAAAAGATAGATTCGACGAATTGAAGACGCAAACGACCAAAAAGCTCGAAAGTACAAAGTACAATCAAAGTGGTTCAAATTATTGATGAGAAACGTCTATAAATTACAAGAGCACGAGCCGTGAAACGCAAAGTACAAGATATTAAATAGTACGAAAGGACGTTCGAAAATCCAGAACCGGGACCAGAGTCAACTCTCAACGCTCGACGCAACGGACTAAAAATTACAAGTCAACTATGCACATAAATATAATATAATATATAAATAATTCTTAAAATTATATATATTATATTATATATAAACCGTCGGCAAATAAAAAAACAAAAGCATGTGAGCTGTAAAAGAAGGTCATGCGATCGCATGGCCAGAAGGCACAAATGCCATGCGATCGCATGGTGAACAGTATCAGGCCACATCCTATAAAAAGCAACGAATTCATTCGAGTGTGATATACCTTTTTCTCTCTATCTCTCACGTAATATAGTTTTAATTTTAATTTTAATTTAATAATAATAAGGGTATGTTAGCGAATGTTGTAAGTGTGTAAGTCAAAATTCTGTCCGTGTAACGCTACGCTATTATTAATCATTGTAAGTCATGTTCAACCTTTTTAAATTAATGTCTCGTAGCAAAGTTATTATTATGCTTATTTAAGCCGAAGTAATCGTGATGTTGGGCTAAAATATTAAAATTGGGTAATTGGGCTTTGTACCATAATTGGGGTTTTGACAAAAGAACTACACTTGTGAAAATTGGACTATGGGCTATTAATGGGCTTTATATTTGTTTAATTGAATGATAGTTCATTAATTTAATATAAAGATTTACAATTGGACGTACCTATAAATAACCACATACACTCGATCGGACACGATGGGCGGGATATTTATAAGTACTAATAATCGTTCATTTAACCGGACACGGGAATTAATTAATAGTTAATGGACTTATTAAAACAGGGGTGAATTACATACAAGGAAAATTGGTGTAATTATAGTTTAAGTCCCCAATTAGTTGGAATATTTGACTTCGGATATAAGGATAATTTAACGAGGACACTCGCACTTTATATTTATGACTGATGGACTATTATGGACAAAAACCAGATGGACATATCGAATAATCCAGGACAAAGGACAATTAACCCATGGTAATAAACTAAAATCAACACGTCGAACATCATGATTACAGAAGTTTAAATAAGCATAATTATTTTATTTCATATTTCATCGCACTTTTATTTACTGTCATTTTATTTATCACACTTTTTATTATCGAACTTTTTAATTATCGCAATTTTATTTATTGTCATTTTATTTATCGCATTTTAATTTATTGCACTTTAATTATTTTTATTTACTTTACGCTTTAAATTAAGTTATATTTATTTTTAATATTTTACATTAGGTTTTAACTGCGACTAAAGTTTTAAAATCGACAAACCTGTCATTAAACGGTAAAAAAACCCCTTTTATAATAATAATAATACTACTTATATATATATATATTTATATATTTACAAATGTAGTTTTAATAATATAGCGTTAAACTTGGCTAGCTCCATGTGGAACGAACCGGACTTACTAAAAACTACACTACTGTACGATTAGGTACACTGCCTATAAGTGTTGTAGCAAGGTTTGGGTATTTCCACTCTATAAATAAATAAATAACTTGTGTAAAATTGTATTGTTTTTAATAGTATTTTGTAACAAAAATATAACTATTTTGTATACACCTCTAAGCACATCAAGTATTTTTGGCGCCGCTGCCGGGGACAAACAACGCCGAAAGCGAAACGCTATAAAAAAAGATTTTTATTAAGTTTAATTTCTTTTTGTAAAAATACGTTTTAAAAAATTTTAAAAATCAAAAACAAGAAAAAGAAAAATATATCTATATTTTTATTTTTTTTACGAGGAACCCCTACTACGAACGGGTACATTGGCCCCCCCGCAGAGGGTAAACACCGGGTAAACGGCAAGCCAACCCTCCACCACTACCAGGTAAAGCATCCTCAGGCTATTGGTCTCTTAAGTTCGCCCCAAGTGTTTGAAGTGCCTTGAAAGGAATCGAACCCGTGACCTCACCTTCATTGAAAGTGTTGGTGGCCATCCAAGCTATGCCTGGATGGTTAATATATCTATATTTTTAAGTTTAGTTAAATTAAAAAGTTTATATTTTTATTTATTCTGAAAAAGTTATAAAACTAATAAGTAATATTTATATACTAAATATATTTATATCTTATATATTTTTTTTAAAAAAAATATAAAAGTACTCGGCCTGGTACTGTAGCAGCCCAAGATCAGACCTGGTATCTGATCTCATGCGATCGCATGAGCACAAGCCGTGAAACCCATGCGATCGCATGGTCCCTTCTGACACGCCCTACTGAACCTGGAACAGCAATAATTATGGAGTAAATTTAATTATTATTATTATAAACCCTAATTAGGGTTAGTTATTAAATTAATTAATTTTAGTTTTAATTAATTTGTAATATTTAGTTATAATTAGTTTTAATAATTAATAAATTAATACTTTTATAAAATAATAATATAAAAATAATATTTTTATAAAAAAATTGTATTTTTATAACTTTAGTTTTATTTTTATATTTTCGTAGTTTAATTCGTATTTTGTAATTTATCGTTCGTAATTAGTTTGTAATATAGTATTTTGCCGTAGTTATTTTTATTTCTAGATTCTTAGGCTTTGCAGTAAAATCCCTTAAGTGCTTTTTCTTTAGATTAAGATTTAGGTGCTTTAGAATTTTGCGACGCCGTTTTAAGACTTTAGTACTTTTTAAGTTATTGCCGTTTTGGATATAGAATTCTTTTTAAGCTTTAATACTTTTAGACGCAACTTTTAATTCTTAGTTTATAGACTTTTAAGTTTCGACGCGCTACGTTCTTTTTATTATTTTTCGACCTTTTATTTTTCGACGTTTTCCGGCGCGCTCTTTTTCTTTCTTATTTCTCGACGCTCTAGTTTTTAGGACATAGATTTTATTTCTTTAAATTTCGACGAAAAATTATTTTAAGTGGTGAAATTGATAGACATCCAAAATTTTCTGGTTCGTAGTAATAGTTGGATTTGTTAGTGGCGAGTTGTGGGCTTCCGATTTAAAAGGTCCTGGCTACCTGCTGCATTTATTGGCTATTCGAAACGTGGGCATAATCAGAAAAGTCTATTAAATTTGATAACTTATATAATTTTTATTTTTTTAACTAATAGGATATTCAGTGAATGCACCGAGCAAAACGTTCACCACCTTTTATACGTTCACCACCTGTAACTCGATCAAGACATCTAGCCAATATTGTTGCCGTTGATTTTTCTTTAGAATCGTCATCCAGTCGACCAAGTACTCCAATTCAAATTTCCGATAATCCATTTTTTGAACCCGACCTCACAATTGAGAATCCGGAGGATATTCAGGGACAATTCAGAGATCCTGAACCAATAATCATTCCTCCTGAACCACCAATCATTCAAACAGAGATTGTCGAGGAACAAACCATTAAATCAGAATCCTCTAGTGATTCAGATTCAACAAATTCAATCATAGAAAATCTGGAACCTCTAAGTATGGAAGACCGAATGAGAGCTAAACGCACTGGCCAAGGTCACGCAATTACTCAACCAGACATTAATGCGTCAGATTATGAAATCAAAGGACAAATCCTACATATGGTAACTAATCAATGCCAATTTAGTGGTGCGCCAAAGGAAGATCCAAACGAACATCTTCGTACCTTTAATAGGATCTGTACTCTATTTAAAATCCGAGAAGTTGAGGATGAACAGATTTATCTCATGTTATTTCCCTGGACTTTAAAGGGAGAAGCCAAAGATTGGTTAGAATCATTACCTGAAGGGGCGATTGATACATGAGATGTTTTAGTTGAAAATTTTCTTAAACAATTTTTTCCGGCATCTAAAGCCGTGAGACTTCAAGGAGAAATAGTTACGTTCATGCAAAAGCCAAATAAAACTCTGTATGAGGCGTGGACAAGATTTGGAAAGTTATTGAGAGGATGTTCGCAACATGGTTTAGACACTTATCAAATAGTACAAATATTCTACCAAGGATGCGACATCACTACAAGAAAAGACATCGATATAGCAGCTGGTGGTTCCATTATGAAGAAAACCGCAACTGAAGCTTACAAAATTATTGATAACACTGCTTCCCACTCACATGAGTGGCACCAAGAAAAAGATATCGTTAGATCATCTAAAGCAGCTAGAGCCGATTCTAGCCATGACTTTGATTCCATTTCTGCAAAGATAGATGCTGTTGAGAGACGAATGAAAAAGATGACTAAAGATATTCACTCAATACGAATTAGTTGTGAGCAGTGTGGAGGACCACATTTGACAAAAGATTGTCTCATTATTAAACAAACAATGGAACAAAGAGAGAATGTTTCATACATTAACCAAAGGCCTGAAAATAATTATCAGAATAATTATCAACCGCCAAGACCAATCTACAATCAAAACCAGAATTATAACAGAAATGTTCCATACAACAACCAACAAGGTCCTAGTAATCAACAAGTATCCAATAATACTTACAATCAGCAAAGACCTATTTTTCAAAACAAACCATCACAAACCGATGATAAAAAGCCAAATTTAGAAGATATGATGTCGAAGCTAGTTGAATCTCAAACTCAATTTTTCACATCTCAGAAACAAACCAATGAACAAAATGCTCAAGCATTTAGAAATCAACAAGCTTCTATTCAAAATTTGGAATAAGAAGTAAGTAACCTAGCAAGGTTGATAGGTGAAAGAAAACCGGGAAGTTTACCTAGTGATACAAATGCTAACCCCCGGAATGAAACAGCTAAAGCCATTACCACAAGAAGTGGTATTACACTTAAACCACCTGAAATACCTGTAATTTCTGATGGCTCTATTCCTACTCCATAAGAACCACAATCTGAGCAAGATAAGGAAACAGAACCGGTAGTTGAAAAGGTTAATGAAGATAACACAGTTAAGGCAAAACCTTATGTTAAACCATATCAACCACCACTTCCTTACCCGAGTAAAATGATAAAAGAAAGACTTGAAGCCGAGCAATCCAAATTCTTGGATATGTTTAAACAAATAAATGTAAATCTTCCTTTCATTGATGTAATTTCAGGAATGCCTAGATATGCTAAATTTCTGAAAGATCTAATCACAAATAGAAAGAAAATGGAAGAACTCCCGGCAGTTACAATGAATGCTAATTGTTCTGCAGTGTTGTTGAATAAGATACCAGAAAAATTATCAGATCCAGGAAGTTTCACAATTCCATGTTTTCTGGGTAGTCTTAGTTCAATAGAAGCATTGGCAGATTTAGGTGCTAGTATAAATCTAATGCCGTATTCACTATACGCTAAACTAGACCTTGGAGAATTGAAACCAACAAGAATAAGCATACAACTAGCCGATCGATCAGTAAAATATCCTAGAGGGATAATGGAGAACATGCTAGTTAAAGTTGGTACTTTAGTATTTCCAGTAGATTTTGTTATTCTGGATATGGAAGAAGATTCTCGAGTTCCTCTCATATTAGGAAGACCATTTTTAAACACGGCTAAAGCAATAATAGACGTGTTCGGTAAGAAACTAGCCCTAAGTATAGAGGACGAGAGTGTTACCTTTTCTGTTGATAGAGCCATGCAACAACCGCAATCTGCAGATGATACATGTTATTATATTCAAACTATAGATTCACATGCAGAATTGTTAGAAGAATTTCCAGAATTACAAGGAACAGGAGAATGTTCTTTAGGAGAAGGAACTGAACCAATTGATGAAGCTGAAATGTTAGCCGCACTCATGGCTAATGGATATGAACCGACAACAGAAGAAATTCAAATGCTAAAAGAAGAAGACAGATATCGATATAAATCATCGATAGAAGAACCACCGACATTAGAGTTAAAGCCACTTCCAAACCATTTGGAATACGCTTATTTACAAGGTGAATCTGAATTACCTGTAATAATATCGTCTTCTCTTACGGAAAATGAAAAATCTCAACTCATTTCTGTGCTAAAAGCTCATAAACCAGCTATTGCATGGAAGATTCATGACATTAAAGGCATAAGTCCTTCGTATTGTACACATAAAATCCTTATGGAAGAAGGTCATAAAACATATGTGCAACGCCAACGAAGACTAAGTCCGAATATGCAAGATGTTGTTAAGAAAAAAATTATTAAACTGCTAGATGCAGGTTTAATTTATCCAATTTATGATAGTCCATGGGTAAGCCCAGTTCAATGAGTACCTAAGAAGGGTGGCATGACTGTCATCACAAATGAGAAAAATGAGCTTATTCCTACTAGGACTGTAACAGGATGGCGTGTTTGTATTGATTATAGAAAATTAAATGACGCCACCAGAAAAGATCACTTTCCCTTACCTTTCATTGATCAAATGTTGGAAAGATTAGCCAGAAATAGTTACTATTATTTTCTTGACGGTTTTTCCGGATAATTTCAAATTCCAATAGCACCCGAGGATCAAGAGAAAACAACATTCACGTGCCCTTATGGTACTTTTGCTTACAAACGCATGCCATTTGGACTTTGCAACGCCCCTACAACCTTTCAAAGGTGCATGATGGCGATTTTTCACGACATGATAGAAGAATGCATGGAAGTTTTCATAGATGACTTCTCAGTTTTCGGTGATACATTTGAATCATGTCTAGTTAATCTTGAACGAATGCTTATTAGATGCGAACAATCAAATCTAGTTCTTAATTGGGAGAAATGCCATTTCATGGTTAAAGAAGGCATCGTTCTTGGTCATAAAATTTCAAAGGAAGGAATTGAAGTGGATAGAGCTAAAGTAGATGTAATTGCTAAACTTCCACATCCCACCAATGTTAGAGGAGTTAGAAGTTTTCTAGGGCATGCCGGTTTTTACCGACGTTTCATAAAAGATTTTTTCAAAATTGCCACTCCTATGAACAAACTCCTTGAAAAAGATGCTCCATTCATATTTTCAGATGAATGTATCAAATCTTTTAATATTCTTAAAGAAAAACTCACTAATGCGCTGATCATGATAACTCCAAATTGGAATCTACCGTTTGAACTTATGTGCGATGCAAGTGATTTTGCAATGGGAGCCATTTTAGGACAAAAGATTGAAAAATGATTTCAACCTATTTATTACGCTAGTAAGATGTTACAAGGAGCACAAACGAATTACATAACTACTGAAAAAGAACTCCTTGCTATTGTTTTTGCTTTTGACAAATTTCGTTCATATCTCGTTCTAGCTAAAACGGTGGTCTATACCGACCATTCTCCTCTTAGATACCTATTTTCGAAACAAGATGCCAAACCACGATTAATTCGTTGGATCTTACTCTTATAAGAGTTCGATATTGAGATCCGAGACAAAAAGGGAGCAGAAAATCTCGCCGCTGATCATCTTTCTCGTCTTGAAAATCCCGAATTAGAAGTTCTAAATGAATCGGTCATACAAGACAACTTTCCTGATGAATATCTATTGAAGATAGATTATAGTGAAATTCCATAGTTTGCAGACTATGCAAACTACTTAGTATGTGGATTCCTTGAAAAAGGGTTGTCATACAGAAATTCTTTAGTGATATAAAACACTATTTTTGGGAAGATCCACATTTGTTTAAAAGTTGTCCCGATGGAATAATACGCCGATGTGTATTCGGGGATGAAGCCAGTCAAATCTTAAACCATTGTTACACAGGACCAACAGGAGGGCATTATGGGCCTCAACTCACAACAAGAAAAGTTTACGATGCTGGATTCTATTGGCCTACAATTTTCAAAGACACACACCTTCTTTGCAAATCCTGTGATGCTTGACTTTATGGGTCCATTTCCAAAATCTCATAATAATCTCTACATTATCGTTGCCATTGATTATGTATCTAAATGGGCGGAAGCACAAGCTCTCCCAACTAACGATGCACGAGTTGTAGTCAACTTTTTAAAACGTCTTTTTGCTAGGTTCGGAACACTGAAAGCTTTAATAAGTGATCGGGGTACTCATTTTTGTAATAATCAACTTGAGAAAGTTCTCAAAAGATATGGAGTAACTCATAAAATCTCAACCGCTTATCATCTACAGACAAGTGGACAAGTTGAAAATACCAACCGAGCTTTAATACGAATTCTAGAGAAAACCGTAGGATCAAATCTGAAGGAATGGTCCATAAAATTGGAGGATGCACTCTGGGCTTTTAGAACAGCCTACAGAACTCCAATTAGAACCACACCTTTCAGACTCGTTTATGGAAAAGCATGTCATCTTCTAGTAGAAATTGAACATAAATTATTTTGGGCTTTGAAGACATGTAATCTTAATTTACATGAAGCTGAACGTTTACGGTTAAGTCAGCTAAACGAATTAGAAGAATTAAGACAAGAAGCATATGAAAATTCGTTAATCTATAAAGAAAGAACGAAGAAATGGCATGATAAAAGAATCAAAAGTTCAAAAGAATTTAAAGAAGGAGACAGAGTCCTTCTTTTCAATTCACGATTCAAGCTATTTCCTGGAAAATTGAAATCAAGATGGTCTGGACCATTCATAGTCAAAAGAGTTTTCCTATATGAAACAGTAGAATTAATAAATTCAAATGGAATTGAATTTAAGGTTAATGGTCACAGAGTTAAACATTACATAGATAATCTAATGGAAGTTGAAGATGAAGTTAATCACAATTTCGACACCACAGCTAACTAAGTGTGGGAAGGTTCGAATCTTTTTAGGGTAATATGTATTTCTGTTAGAGTTAGATATTCTATTTTCGTGTAGTTCTCGAGAATGGAATCCGCATGGTGTTTCCCTAGCAGACCCTAAACAATTAGTCTTCTCCCTCTATTCTGAATTTTTATATTTTTTAGGTTTTACGAGATGAAGAATTCCTTTGATCTGAACCATGGTCTAGTGCTACATGCTATGATTACTAAACGTAATAATGACACCCTTCTGAGTGAATTGGTATCATTCATAAGAGGCAAAATGGACGGAGTAAGAAAAGAGCTCAGAAAAGATCATTATAAGATACATTTTGGTAAAGGAAAATCAAAGTCCGCAACAAAAAGAAGAGCACGACACCTTGAAAGATGTCATAAATGTGGAAAATAGTCACACGAAGGTAAATGATCAAATAATCAAACATATTCAAATACCAATTTGTTACTCTATGCAGAGAAGGACCGTTCATATGTTTAGAAGAAAAGATATTGAAGAATCGAGGTTACGCTTATGTAGCTATGGAGAACCAAATCACACGACTCTCCTATGAGTCAGCTAAAGCAGGTCTCTGAGAATTCTATATCACAGGTTCGGATTTTTTAGCAAGAAGAAAAATACCGATACTGATGGTGCATCATCATCATCTAGGCAACCTGCTCCAGAACCTGAACCAGAAATGCAATATGAACCGGAGCAACAACAGGAACAACAACAACAACCTGATCAACACGTACCATATTATGATCCGCAGCAAGAATATGTTAATGCCTACGTACAATTTCCGATTCATCCGATAATAGCACACCCAACGATTCATGAAGAACAGTTGCATCCTAATTTAAGATTTGATCAAAGTTGGAGAGATTACCCGACGTATCAAAGTAACAAATTCAAACTGGTAACGAAAAATGTAGAAGTACCGAGGGTAATCGATTGGGAGCCTTTGGAAAGGGTCCAACTAGTTAACTCAGTTAGACAACATCTGATCCAAAGGTATGGCAGCTCTTCTTTTCCCGATTGGGAACGTTTATTCACCATTCGTAGGCATGTATATAAGGAATGGTGTGTTGAGCTTATGAGTACTATTTCACTCAATGCGGATGTAGTTAGGTTAGATGATAGAAGTTTTCTTAGATTTTTACTTGGCCGTAGGATGTACCGAATGTCCATGCTGGACATGGCCAGAGCTTTACAGATTTACACTCCTGGTGAATTACTACTACCCGATTGTACAAATTTGATTTATCATGGGGAGCGGGTAGATAGGAATTTTGAAGCGGACGCCGTCTAGAGGCGTATGTCAGATTATAATGTTTTTACACTGGGAGGAAGACACTCCTATTTAGATATTAACAAAGCAGAGCTACGTATTATACATAGATTTTTAGCTAATTCGATTACACAAAGAGGTAAAAACAAGGAGAAGATGACCTTACACGATTTATTTTACCTTAAGTGTATTCGAAACCCTAGAAGCTTTGTTAATATCCCCTACTGTGTTGGTTTTTATCTGTCCAAAGTAGTGGCAGGAATACATGACGGGGGAGTAATATGAGGAGGTATTTTTGTTACTCTCATTGGAAAGTATTTGGGTGTAGATAGGGATCAAGGGGGTCCACTGATGGTGTGTAGGGAACAGGTTGATACTTTAGGATTGAAGGTCTATCAGGGTGCTAAGGTATTAAAGAGCAGACGCAATCAGGCAGTACCATATGATGGTCGTCATTCACAGGTAGAGAGAGGTTCAGATGAGGAAATGGAGGAAGCAGGTGACATTAGGGATGTCATTAGGGAGGCTCTGACTGACATCTACCAGCGTATAGATGAGGTAGAAATGACAAACCAGGATAGACATAGTCGGTACGAGCAGTGGCAAGCCGAGAATGTGTACGAGCATTCCAGGCAATGACAGCATGATAGATGGCACTATCATCAGCATCAGATCATGAGCCAGCTATCACCTCAGGTACCAAATAACTACGTACCGACCCGACCTGCTTACTATCCTCCACACCAGCCCGATATGCGACTACCATTTACTCTCTACGACCCTAACCAGGCCTATCAGTACACCTATAACCAACCGTGGAACCCGCCCGACGACATGAACTGGAACCCCTATCCAGATTGATATAGTTCCGTTGGTGATTTTTATCTTTTTATTATTTTTATTTATTTATGTTTAAACATATAATATTGTGATACTTTTAATGTAATGTTTAATATTTTTATTATGTTGTACTAATATTTCATATTTGATTTGAAAGTGAGATTTTAAGTCCCATTTCAAATTACCATGCATGTTTATATTTATATTGTATGTATTTTATTTCATGTACACAACAGGGTAAAACAGCGCATTTTCAAAGACTGCCATTAAGTTCAGCAAAAGCTACTAATTTTGATGACAAAACGAAAAACAAATGTGATGTAACAACAAGACAGAATGAACAAATGATGTGCACCATTTATCATTCAGCAAACAAACGACAATATGTTTGGAAACTTTGGTAAAAATTAATCATTTTTCTACGCTAATCACCCTCAATAATTTAATTTATTACCGATTTCTTGCAAATGAGGGCATTGCAAGATCTTAAGTGTGGGAAGGGCTTAAATTCATTCGGATTTTTAAAATTTTAATTTAAACACTTGGTTACCATTAAAAATACTAGTAACGCAGTAGTTGTATTAGAATCTAGTGATCTCTGGTAATAAAGAACAACCCTAGTCTTATATACTAACTACCTAATTCTAGTAAAATTTTTCAAAATTTTCAATTAAATGAACTCAAAATTATGTTTATACATATTTATGAACGATAAAACTAGGTGTTAACACCGAAATTATTGTTACCTCGGAAAGGACATAAATTGAGAAACAACCCAAAATGTTAGAATTCATTTAAAATGGAATAGAGGAAAATAAAAAGGCAAAGAAAGGAAAATAAAAGCCAAGTGTGGGAAAAATTTACCAAGTTATTTAAAACATAAATCACATATTTTTGTACAAATAATTGAAAATACTTTTGTTTTGGACGATATTAATCAGTTTTACCCAGTTTATTGTAATTTAAAAGGAAGTAAAGTCTTCCGAGAGAAAAAGAAACGCGCTTCTTGATTTAGGTCAGGAAGTTGTCGTCCAGACCAGTTGTAGAGTCTACGAAAAACCTTGAAAAGTTTTCTCGAAAATCAGCTGAAAATCCACGGACCTCAGCATCAAACAGGGTCACCAAGTGGTCAGACTTATCCTAACCATGAGAGGATCTGTCTCGTAATATGGGGAGGGTGCCGTGCAAATTAGCTTGATAAGACTAATGAATCAGATCCCCAGAAAAGATAATCTCCTTAAAGATCAAAAAACAGCTTTTAAGCCTGATATTACTCAATCCTTGAGATTGACCTTAAAGATTGAGAATTCAAACTCATGGAATTCGATGATATCTAAACTCGAGCTTGAACGAGAAAATATTTTGATCAAAATTACAAACCGATTTGTTTTCTGAAAAACCCATTTTCAATGCGTTCAGTATCATTGAATGTAAAATCCTAAGAATTCACCTGGAATTCATTAGGTCACCTAAACCAAATCGGGTGTCAATCGTAAGAACGGTGGTTGCATAGCATGGTCAAAGACAGGACTTTGTGCCAGACCGAAAAACTATAGGGTGATCTTTACTATTGCTCCTACAAAGGATAGTAATTGCATCCGACACGATATAGACCATAATCAAAAGCATGTCACGGGACATTGCCTTAACAGTTGCTTGTTCAACGCTTTCCTTTACAACTGGACGGTAGTTTATCGAAAGGTAATATACGGAGCAAGTATACTGGACGTGTTGCTTTTCCAATACAAGGTTAGCAAGTGGGTGACACAAAACCGCAAGTTTTGAGCTAAAATTTTCAAATCTGAAACCCACAAAAAGATTTTGCAAACACCGGTGAATATTTGATAATGCTAAAAACGAACATATATTTCATAGCATTATCCCTCAAGAAAGACAAGCTTTTAGTTGCAATTGTTCTATTTACAAGTGATATTCGTTTAAATAATAAAAGGTGAAGACAAAGTGGTTCAAATTATTGATGAGAAACGTCTATAAATTACAAGAGTACGAGCCGTAAAACCCAAAGTACAAGATATTAAATAGTACGAAAGGACGTTCAAAAATTCGAAACCGGGACCAGAGTCAACTCTCAACGCTCAACGCAACGGACTAAAAATTACAAGTCAACTATGCACATAAATATAATATAATATAATATATAAATAATTCTTAAAATTATATATATATTATATTATATATAAACCGTCGGCAAATAAACAAACAAAAGCATGTGAGCTGTAAAAGAAGGCCATGCGATCGCATGGCCAGAAGGCACAAATGCCATGCGATCGCATGGTGAACAGTATCAGGCCACATCCTATAAAAAGCAACGAATTCAGTCGAATGCGATATACCTTTTTCTTTCAATCTCTCACGTAATATATATATATATATATATATATATATATATATATATATATATATATATATATATATATATATATATTATAATTATAATTTTAATTTAATAATAATAAGGGTATGTTAGCGAATGTTGTAAGTGTGTAAGTCGAAATTCTGTCCGTGTAATGCTACGCTATTATTAATTATTGTAAGCTATGTTCAACCTTTTTAAATTAATGTATCGTAGCTAAGTTATTATTATGCTTATTTAAGCCGAAGTAATCGTGATGTTGGGCTAAAATATTAAAATTGGGTAATTGGGCTTTGTACCATAATTGGGGTTTGGACAAAAGAACTACACTTGTGAAAATTGGACTATGGGCTATTAATGGGCTTTATATTTGTTTAATTGAATGATAGTTCGTTAATTTAATATAAAGATTTACAATTGGACGTACCTATAAATAACCACATACACTCGATCGAACACGATGGGCGGGATATTTATAAGTACTAATAATCGTTCATTTAACCGGACACGGGAATGAATTAATAGTTAATGGACTTATTAAAACAGGGGAGAATTACATACAAGGAAAATTGGTGTAATTATAGTTTAAGTCCCCAATTAGTTGGAATATTTGACTTCGGATATAAGGATAATTTGACGAGGACACTCGCACTTTATATTTATGACTGATGGACTGTTATGGACAAAAATCAGATGGACATATCGAATAATCCAGGACAAAGGACAATTAACCCATGGTAATAAACTAAAATCAACACGTCGAACATCATGATTACGAAAGTTTAAATAAGCATAATTCTTTTATTTCATATTTCATCGCACTTTTATTTACTGTCATTTTATTTATCGCACTTTTTTTTATCGAACTTTTTAATTATCGCAATTTTATTTATTGTCATTTTATTTATCGCATTTTAATTTATCGCACTTTAATTATTGTTATTTACTTTACGCTTTAAATTAAGTTATATTTATTTTTAATATTTTACATTAGGTTTTAACTGCGACTAAAGTTTTAAAATTGACAAACCGGTCATTAAACGGTAAAAAACCCCTTTTATAATAATAATACTACTTATATATATATTTATATATTTACAAATATAGGTTTAAAAATATAGCGTTAAACTTGGCTAGCTCCCTGTGGAACGAACCGGACTTACTAAAAACTACACTACTGTACGATTAGGTATACTGCCTATAAGTGTTGTAGCAAGGTTTAGGTATTTCCACTCTATAAATAAATAAATAACTTGTGTAAAATTGTATTGTTTTTAATAGTATTTTGTAACAAAAATATAACTATTTTGTATACACCTCTACGCACATCAATGTTTAAGTCTAATTTTTGTTAAAGGTACACGTCGCGTAACGTAAAGTGTTAGTTTTCTAAGCGTACGAAAATGCGTTCGAAAAACCGGAACCGGTACTTAAGTCGAGGGTCAACGTACAACACACCGGTGTAAAAATTACAAATCAACTATGCACGAGAATATAATATAATATTTAATTAATTCTAAAGATTAAATATATTATATATTAAATGATATATATATATATATATATATATATATATATATATATATATATATATATATATATATATATAAACATTACATAAGTGTCAAAACACGTTTATGATTTGATACAAGAGGCCATGCGATCGCATGGCCATACACCTTCAAAACCATGCGATCGCATGGAAGTGGTAGGTGGCCAATATGCTTATAAAACGAATCCGTTTCTGCTCTGGTTCACCTCATTCAATCTCTCGCACTCTTTACTCTTATATATATATATATATATATATATATATATATATATATATATATATATATATATATATATATATATATATATATATATATTAAGATTAATATAATTATTATTAATCGTATTATTATTAGTAGTAGTAGTATTATTATTATTGTCTATACATAAAATATTACGACGAGGTCATGCGCAAGTTAATTTCAAAACAAGTTTTTCGGGTAGGATAGGGCTAAGGAAATTATGGGTTATAGCTTTAGAGGATATGGTTAATGTTCGGGGGTATGCTCGTGAGGTCAACCTAGTGTTTATCATCTCCGTTGCGTCTACGTACCTTCCTGCAATATTGAATCTCAATATTGATACGTGAGCACTCATAACTTAACTTTTATATATTATTAGTGTATCCCTGACTAGTTCTCGAGTATATAGGATTATGCATGCTTGTACGTTTGATATTGTCATTTGATAGGTTATGTTGAATCCTGAATTAGATACATATGCTACTGAGATAAGGTATGTGATATGCATGTCGTTGGAAAGCTAGCGAAAAATTAAGAACTTTTTATTTAGATATCGAATGATTTCGATGAACGAATTGGAAGTTATAGTCAACTTAATTTTAGTATTATTGTTAAAATGATTATTATTAATATCGTCGTTATTATCATCGTTGTTATTATTATTAACTAGTAATTATTATTATTATTATTATTATTATTATTATTATTATTATTATTATTATTATTATTAGTATTATTATCATTATTAATATAGGTATTATCATTAAAAATTGTTATTTTTATTATTATTACTATCGTTATTATCGTTAAGATTATAATTAATATTATTATTTATCATTAAAATAGCTATTAGGATTATCATTAATATTATTATAATATTTATTATTATTACTATCATTATCGTTAAAACAAATATTTATCATCTAATTACTATGATTAATATTTTTATCATTATTATGAATACAATATAAAATAGAACTAAAAACTATTAAACAAATCGATTAGGAAATAATGAGTATGAGTATCATGATGAAATTAAAATATTGTAAGATATTGATTTAGGAAAATATTGTTTTCAGCATTTTTATCATTTTTATTATTAAAAGTATTATTAATATTAAAGCTATCATTTTTACTAAAATTATCATTTTTAATAGAAATATCATTGTTATTATAAAATATCATTATTATTATCATTTTAGTACTATTATTAATAAAAATTATCATTTTATCATAATTAATATCATTTTTAGTAAATATAAATATTGTTATTATTATTATTATTAGTAGAATAATAATAATAATTATTACAAAATAACACAATTTTTACGTACTCTTGTTATTATCGATATTATTTTATCAAATAAATATGTGATACAAAGATATTTTACTACATGTAATACAATTACATTAATAATACCTATCATTATATTCTTATAATGTTAAATAAACTTTATAAATTTTATTACT